>NC_137919.1:3276080-3288580 GCF_963457725.1 Sprattus sprattus
AACTCGGAAACAAACAAACACAACTCGGAAACAAACAAACACAACTCAGAAAAAAACACAACACAACTCGGAAACAAACACAACACAACTCGGAAACAAACAAACACAACTCGGAAACAAACACAACACAACTCGGAAACAAATAAACACAACTCGGAAACAAACACAACACAACTCGGAAACAAACACAACACAACTCGGAAACAAACACAACACAACTCGGAAACAAACAAACACAACTCGGAAACAAACACAACACAACTCGGAAACAAACACAACACAACTCGGAAACAAACACAACACAACTCGGAAACAAACACAACACAACTCGGAAACAAACACAACACAACTCGGAAACAAACAAACACAACTCGGAAACAAACACAACACAACTCGGAAACAAACTAACACAACTCGGAAACAAACACAACACAACTCGGAAACAAACACAACACAACTCGGAAACAAACACAACACAACTCGGAAACAAACAAACACAACTCGGAAACAAACAAACACAACTCGGAAACAAACACAACACAACTCGGAAACAAACACAACACAACTCGGAAACAAACAAACACAACTCGGAAACAAACAAACACAACTCGGAAACAAACAAACACAACTCGGAAAACAAACACAACACAACTCGGAAACAAACTAACACAACTCAGAAAACAAACAAACACAACTCGGAAACAAGCAGTGGACAACTCCAACGCAGATTACCACGTAGCAGTGAACATGTGGCTACTGTGGTTGTGATCTGCAGATTTGTCACCTGTGATTTGTAAGCATCTGTTGAGGCATAAAAAATGCGAGGAAAGAGACAGAGAGAGAGAGTGCGAGAGAGAGAGTGTTTTCTTTCAACATGGAAAAGGAAACCTTCAGTGAATTGTGCCAGTCTGTATGTTGCTGGCCTTTACCTCACATCAAATCAATGCATCTAGATGATGTACAGTCACAAAACAGGGAAGATAGAGTCTGTATAATTTGATGCAAATAGTTTAGAAATATAACAAAAAAACTCTCCAATGAAATATGATTCAGTATTAAATCTGTCTTGTCCCCTGCTCCTTCTTTGGTCTTAGACTCATGTCTGGACACAAGCTCATCCCCCTGTAAACACATTTCACTTTGTGTGTGTGTGTGTGTGTGTGTGTGTGTGTGTGTGTGTGTGTGTGTCTGTGTGTGTGTTTCTGTGTGTGTGTGTGTGTGTGTGGGTGTGTGTGTGTGTGTGTGTGTGTGTGTGTGTGTGTGTGTGTGTGTGTGTGTGTAAACACATTTCACTCTGTCACTGCATGTTGCCAAGGACCTCTTTAGTCCCCCTGGAACTCAACACCAAACAGCCACACACACACACACACACACACACACACACACACACACACACACACACACACACACACACACACACACACACACACACACACACACACACACACACAAACACCTAACATCCTTAACGAGCAACACCTCGGATTCATTATCCAGTAACCTTTGACCTCTCTTAGCTAATCAGCCAATTTAATCATTCTATGGCCGTGAACTAGGTGTTCAGGCTATGGCTTTGAAGCCTATGGAATGACATGAAAGGGGTAATACTGAAGAGGAAGAAGAAGAAGAAGATGATGATGAAGAACAAAGCGACGAAGATGATGATGATGATGAAAATTAAAATGAAAAAGAATGAAAAATAACATGACATGAAAGGGGTAATACTAAAGAAGAAGACAAAGATGAATTAGATGATGATGAAGACAAAGAAGAATATGACAAAGATTAAGATTATGACGATGACAACGAAAATGAAGAAGATAACAATAACACAAACATGTAAAAGAGAAGGAATCAGCAACAACCAACAACAGAAAAATGACATGATTTCTGTCTCCTTCCTTCTCAGTGTGATGACAAAAGTGTGAACACAAAGATCTAATGATCACTAGTCTACAGAACGTTGGTGTTCCCAGCGGTGTGTGGGGCTGGATGATAATATTTCACCATCACTCTACATTTCCCTGCACTTGTTCTTTCTTCATTGGTCCTCTCCTCTCCTCCAGGAGAAACGGCAGGAAATTGATCTCATTATCTTTACCTCGTTCACCTGCATGTAAAATGTCTCCCACCTGCCATCTTTATGTCTTTACCAATGAAGTGACATTAACATTGCCATGGCAACAGTGCCTTCGATGCAAAGGAGGCACTATGTTGAAATGATTTGGTCTTTTTTTATGTGGTTGCACATGCACATGCTCTTCCTCACACACTCACGCACGCATGCACGCACACACACACACACACATACGTACGCCTGTACACAAACACACACATACACGCCCGCACACACGCCCACCCACACACACACACACACACACACACACACACACACACACACACACACACACACACACACACACACACACACACACACACACTCACACACAGTCAGCCGGAGGCTATACCCTTACTGCATTTACTCTCAATTCTCCCTAAAAAGAAATCTTTGAAAGTCTTTTCTTTGTCATCCTTATGCAGATCCCTGAAGGGTTTCTGGAGCCCTGAAATTTCACAAAGGCACCATAAACGCTTCAATGAACTAATAACACACTGGTATGCTCTACGGTGATATACCATAGCCTTGTTTTGAAGATAATCAAAGGCATGCTCGTTTTCAGTACAGCAGTACACACTAAGTGCGAAATTGCCTCTAACCAACAGCTCTATGACCAAGAAAGCTTCGTTAAACAGTGCTAATTTGAGACGATAGCTTGCTGCTAAGCAACCCATACACTGACCGCAGGTTAACTTTGTTGACAAACAGTATATGTCTCCAATAATAGCACTCATGACTTGCCTTTTGTTTTACTCCAACCACTCGACTGGAACAAGCACACACTGTGTAAGGTGAGTCAACACCAAACACGTCAGGCAAATTAAATTAGGACACAGCGGATATGGAACCTCACCAAGCTCACACAAACCATAAACAAACACATTATCCACTAAGAAAAACCAACACGGAGGGTTAAGGACAGAGTTGTGGACTGAGTAAGGATCAGGTCATGGTTAGGATTAATTCGTCTTTGATGAGGTACATGTAGATAGGCAGGGACGTGCACAGGAATTTTGAAGGGCAGTTGCTCTGCCCTGGGAAAAAGGGGCAACACATTATTTTTTGTCACCGATATTTTTTGCCAATATCATTTTAAACTCTAACTAACTGCCGCTGCCACGCCCCCGTCAACTGATCGCAAATTTTGACAATATAATTTTAAACTCTCACTAACCGTTGCTGCCATGGCCCCGTCCCCTGATCGCAAATATATATATTTCCTTCGGAGGGGCAACTTTAGTCGAGGAGGGCAAACGGGCAGTTGCCCGAGCAACCTTAGCCCACTCCTGTGCACGTCCCTGTAGATTGGACTAATTAGCAGGGATCCTAATTTGATAAGGCACTCATAGGATGCACTCAAAGGATGCAAGAGTAGCGGGAAGCCCTCACGGGACAGATACAAACGGCACATTCATTTAGGTGTACCGTTGAATCGGTGTCTTTTAAGGCATTTGAGACGTCATAACGACAGAAATTCTGACATTTGCGCTGATGACAAACCACCTGTTACTTGTTTGGTTCAAGTCTAACAGACGTAAGTGCATGTTATAAAAAAATATTTGAACTGTTAAATATGTCGTGTTCAATTCTTTTATCCTTTTTTGAATAGTACAAAAACCCAAATCCATGTTATTTAATGAGCTGTGGATATTCTGAGGTCAAACTAACTTTGATACATACAGACTTACACTTACACAAATTACTGATTTCCATAAGGTTTCTTCTTAGCAAAACACCATTGCCATTTTATCTAGATTTGTTTAAGACGAATAATCAAATTAGTCTATTTTACCTTCTGATCTTTTGACCTTTTGAAGTCAAAACACCTGTGATACAGGCAGTCTGACATCCTTCATATGTCACAAGGCTTCATTTCACAAAACACCATTGGCATATTTTTTATATAGACATTTTTAAAACAAATGATCAAAGAAATCCATTTTGCCTCCTGACCTTTTGAGGTTAAACTAATGTGATACATACAGACAAATGTCCCTGATATGTCACTAGGCTTCTTTTTGGACCTTGGACCTGATTTTACATTTACATTTTTTTATCACATTTTTTTAAATCTTGGCCTCCTGACCGCCTCACCTTTTGAGGTGAAACTATCTGTGATACATACAGAGTAATATAATTGATATGTCACAAGGCAATTTTTTGTTACATACAATCTTAATGACTAAATGACCTTTTAAGGTCAAACGTATTGTTAAACATCTATAGATCCTCATATAACACATGTCTTCTTTTTCAAAACCATGTTAATGTATCTTTCAATATTTTATTATATTTCATACCATGTGACCTTTCAATTTTTGAAGTGAAATATTACAATACCTAATGTTCTTGATATGTCACAAGGCTGTTTATATTCCTGCAAACTCATTTAAATGCGCATTACAATTTTAAAACCTTTAAAGGTAAAAAAAATATATCACTGGGGTTTTACCCTCAAAAGAAAACATCTTTGTAAAATAATAGCAATAGGGTTTTGCAAAAGAAGCCTTGCCAAATATCAGGACTATTAGTCTGTATGCGCATTGTTTGCATATCAAATGTATAGTTTGACCTTAAAAGCTCAAAAGGTTAGAAAGCAAAATGGATTTATGTTGTTTTAATATGAACAGTGTTGTGTGTGAATACATAACGGTTGGTTTGACAGTGCCAATCATCGACATACGTCAATAATCAACATCTGTTGTTGTCTCTGGTATTGATGTGTCCTAACCCATGTGGAGACATAATCAGGTTTTTAATCACTTGCGCGTTCAATAAAATGTATTTTGTGCGAGAGGGGCACAGAAGTGGCCACCAGGAAATAGTATTGGCAAATGGGGCAAAGCGTGGGATTGAAGATTGCCGTCTGACGTCGGTAGAGTACTTCAAGTTCCACGGTGTATTGTTGAGGCTGCTGTGAGACCAGACATGGAGTTGTATTCTGAGAGTGAGCGCATTGTTTACTTCATTGAGTAAATGATTCCCTTTGAAGATGCGATTGAGGAAGCCTTGGAAAGGCAGAAGCTCAAGTATGCGGAACTGATAGCAGAAGTGTGTAAGTCAGATTGTAAAAATGAAGAAGAGAAATGGGTCAGCTATCCTGCCATTTTGTTCCATGCTCTTATTAACTTGGCAGTGCTGGCCAAGCTCAATGTGACAAAGTAGCTTTAAAGGAGTTGAACTTAAACCGACTTGCTGTGAAATATCAGCTGATGTTGGTTTCACTAGCCTGTGCTAGCAAGAAGGCATATTTAATGTTGGAAATTATCTTTTTTTGGAAAAACCCCTTGAGGTGTACCATCTCGTTTTCAAGGGGGTCCACAACACCATCAGGCAGTAAACATACATTGCATGAACATACACATAGAAAACAACAATAAGACAGGACAAACAAAATCAACACACAACAATGATCAGAAGAATTGCAGCAAGACATCAGATACATACCAAATTACACGATTGTGCTCGAAGGCTCTTAGGTCTGTGCGCATGATATGGAATGACCAAATGATTGTGCCTTAGTAATCAAAATAGCTTCACGAAATGGCCTTCTTTGTTGTGCGTAAGACTCCAAAGACATCTATTAAACTATGACCTCAGGTTTTTTCATCGAAAATATTCGAATATTTTTAGATGTTGAAAGCTCTGCAATTCAAATGAACTCTTAGAGAGAATTGACTTTTGGAAGCAGCCCATGTGTAATGTGTCCTTTACTAATGTGTGCTGTAATGTGCTTATTTGAGACATCAAATGCCTATGAAGAAATACAGTACATGCCTGAAGCTCTTTTTTCATTATGCCTAAAAGCTTTTTAAGAATATCTCACTTGCTCCTTAAAGGTATCTCACCAAATAATCAAATCAGTCCAACGTGTACCGTCAGTGAATGACCTTCTGGTGATTTTGTGTGGAGCTGTCACATGCCACTTAAGAGCCGTGTTGCATTCCGCATTACAAAGATGGATGGGGTCCCTGGACGGCAGCCCGCCTCACATCACGTCACATCACTTTGTGTCACGTTTGTCAGTTTTATTGACGCGCTGTCATTTCGTCAGATGTCCATCTGCACCCCCCCCTTCACCTCTGTTCTCTAAATAACCATTTAAACCGACTCAGAACCAGCCATTTACCCCCTCCTTCCTCAATTTCAAACCTCTGACCTACTACCCCCCCCCCCCCATCAAACTGGCACCCTTCCCTCCATCCACAACCCCCGTCTTGCATTAGCCGTCCCAGCCAATGGAGGGACTCAACCTATTCTTGTCCTGGCATGTAGCACAATGAGGTATTCTAATCGAACGCAGAAACGTTAGTCTTCTGTACACAGTCGAGGTGTACAGACACGTCATTATCTGTTCAACCAACTAAATATTCTGTTTCTGTAACTGTATTCGGATGGAAGACCAGAATAGGGCGTGGTTTATAGCGGAAATCACGTTAAAATGCAACACATTTTTTATTTATTTTATTTTTGAATCTAATATCCATTGCCAATGCAACTGCTGTGTCTTTAAAGCCTAGGATTGATTTAATATTAGCATATAATTCATCGTAAAATATATTTCCAATCCCTTATATTGTACTTTTCATCTCTTTCTCTGAAAAGAAGGTTAGGCTGACAACGACTCTCTTCTCTGTACCAAGGGTTCCGCGGTTCAATCCACCAATCACTTCCTGTACATGTAATTTAAACTAACCATTCAGCAAGAGAGATTAGGGATGGGCACTCAGAGACGATGAATGGAGCAGCCGGGAAACACGTGAGCCACATTGTTACTCCAAATTCGAGTTCCACATTCCAACTCCACATTCCAACTCCACATTCCAACTCCACATTCCAACTCCACTACGCCTTTTCTTGCCTTTTGCTCCAGCATGCCCGCCAGAGAACACACACACACACACACACGGAGAACAAACATCCGGAAGGCCTTGATGTCACCACTTGCAGCATAGGGATCATCCATTACTTACGCTATGCGCTGCAGGGGCCAGTTGGTGTGGTAGGGAAGATCAATGGTGGCCATAGCATCGCTATATGGATGCCTTGAATTGTTGCGGGAATCTTTACTGCATGAAACAGCTTCTCTTGAAACCTGACAGCAAGATCATCACAAAAGATCTAAAGATCTATCTAATTCACTCTGGCCAGACCATCCTCCAGAGAGGGCCTCCCGTAAGGCTGCTCCCCCACCCAGCCACAGGGCTTGGCATCTGGGCCCGTGAGGCGTAGGCTGAGGGTGTGGAGATACGAGATGGGAGAGGAAAGGAAGAGAGAGAAGAGGAGAGGAGAAGTGTGGAGAAAAGAAGGTGGAGAAAGGAGATGGAACAGGAGAGTATAGGAGGGGAGATAGGAGGAATAGTGATGACAAAGGCATATAGACATGAGCAGCTTCGGACTTCAGTATTGGGTTTCATCTTCAATCTCAGATGCATTCCTGAGCGATGGTTCCTTCCAGGCATCCTACCAGGGGATGGCGATGATTTCCCTTTCCTGTGTGAGGTCACCTCTGGCTGGGGGGGGGTTAGGATTAGGGTTAGGCCTATGCTGAAAGCCACAGCAGGTGTGTCTTTACTGTTACGTAATAGTTTCTATTTCCAATGCAAAACAGAATCTTTCGATTTATAAAACTGATTATTCAATTTCCCCCAATTACAGGAGGTGGTGGTGGGGTTCAGTTCTTAAAGCCTAGTTTAGCTTAGAAAAGAGAGAGAGAGAGAGAGAGAGAGAGAGAGAGAAAGGGGGGGAGAGAGAGACAGATACAAGAGAGAGAGAGAGAGAGACAGAAAAAGAGAACATTTACAAGTTACCAGACTGATCCTTTCACCACCACCTATACACACACCACAGTAAAGAAATCAACACAAGCACAACAGAAAGGAAAATCAATACTAATTTTGAATTTAACAACATTTCATTTGACCACTCCTTTTGCAGTTAAATACATGCGGAGGCGTGCAACCTCCTCCTCATCAAAGGCACCCTCTCTTATGTAACAGGCAATATCATTAATCAACCGAGACCGCTTTAGAAAAAAAAAAACAATGTCAACGTTTTTTTCACCTTTGGTGTTACGCAGAAAGCAACGGATCTCCGTCGCTTTGTAATACACTGGAAAACTTACCACTGAACACTCAGACCCGTCAGACCCCACAGACTCATCTTTATTTTCATCACTGTTAACCTCTGCCTGTACCACCAATTTTCTCTTCAAAGCTGGTACTTTGAAACGTGTCTCCGTTTCCATCGCTGCTACCACACCCGACATTGATATACCAGTCTTTTCCTCAGGAGGACCAGAAAGGCCTGTGACTGAGTCAAGGGAGGAGAGCTCAGCCACCTTACCACCTGCCACAGGGGCCTCCTTCACAGCCCGGTCAAACACCACAGGTTCAGTAACGACAGGCTCCGCCGCAACAGCCCCACCCGCGGCCGGCTCATCAGCCGGCGGCGCCAGGCGGTCCGACACGACCGGGCTAGCCAAAGGGACGTCAGTCAAAAGGGAATCAGGTGCAGGTGGATCCGATGCGGGAGAGTCAGCAGGGGTTCCCGCAGTTTCCTCCCCTTTTTCCGGACAGGCTCTCGCCAGGTGCCCTATTCCCCCACACCTGTAACACTTCATCATCGAAGTTGACGTAGCAAACACTACATAATCAAAACCCTCTACTTTAAAATTAAAACTAAGTTCGAGGTCAGCCTGTCCATTTTTCAGGACCATGTAAACCTGTCTTCTAAAAGACACCATGTGCTTAACCAGGGATGACTTGCACCCCAGGTAAATTTCCCTAATAGGGGAAACTACTTTTCCAAAGCGAGATAACTCGCGAACAATAACCTCGTCTTTAATAAAGGGAGGGACATTAGACAGTGTGATTTTCCTCGCAGGACTACTGAGAGGAAGAACGGGTGTAAATTCGCCCCCAATAGTAATGCCATGTTTAATGACCTCGTGGGCCTTATCGATTGAGCTCAAAAATAAAACAATTGCTTGATTCATTCTCGAAGCAGAAACTACATTTTCGTAGCCTACTATCTTCCCCATAGCTAGACTTACATCCTCAATGTTTAAGTTTAAAGACTCAATTTTGACGCCATGTCGCCGGGTTAAATATTCAAAGTCCATTGTTCCCCGAGGTACCACGCACCGGTAAGCCGGTAAGCACCTCCGGGAAAAACAGCCAAAGACACAAAATAAGTAGACCACCTAATGGTCAAATCTAAAGCATATATATACACAAATAGACACAATACAAACACGCAAACAAAGTTAGAAGAGTTAGAACGCCACAGACGGCAAACCTGTCGCACTCACACTCAACGCGCTCCGCTCACTCGCTCACCACGCACACGCACATCCGCTTCCGCTGAGAGAGAGAGAGAGAGAGAGAGAGAGAGAGAGAGAGAGAGAGAAAGGGGGAGAGAGAGGGAGAGAGAGAGACAGAGACAGAGACAGTGTTAAAAAGGCCATCTTACTTGCACATGAAATACTTACAGTGCCTTTGCTATGGCTTCATGAATGACTATGAGTCACTTTCACTTGTTGCCTTTTGTTTATATGACCATGAAATACTAGTTAGCATGATGCTAAGTCAAACTACCACATGACTTACGATACAAACAGCAGGTTTTATCTTGAACGGGTGAATATTGACTGAAATACAAGGTAATACATAGTGTTTTTAATATTTCAACTGTTTTTTTTCCAATTATTTTTCTATTTCTATTTTTAAATAGAGGAAAATGAACATGCAGCTAAAAGCGACAGGCTCATTTTGATGTATAGCATATGAGAGAGGGAGAGAGGTCACTCAAATTTGATTAAGATCATTCATAGCGGAGGATGGCTGGAAGTCATTATGCTAACAAACGACCCAGCCAGTGCAATCACCACCAGGAGGACCTGGCGACTCAGCGTTGATCTTTATCAATCAGTGTGTGTGTGTGTGTGTGTGTGTGTGTGTGTGTGTGTGTGTGTGTGTGTGTGTGTGTGTGTGTGTGTGTGTGTGTTATCAATCCCAAAATGGAGCACAGAGACAAAGAGTGGAAGAGAAAAGGTTATAGTGAGTCACAGACGGATAGAGAAAGGCAGAAATAATGATGGAGAGAGAGAGAGAGAAAGAGAGAGAGAGAGAGAGAGAGAGAGAGAGAGAGAGAGAGAGAGAGAGAGAATGAAAGACAAAACTGTGAAAAAGGGCGCATGAAAGTGAAGCGCGGAGAGCGATTTTGGCACTCAAGGACGCTGACGTAGCAGCGCCACCTTGCAAAATCTAATTTCTAAAGTGTGAAATTCCCTCATTCAGTGCCTTGATAGCTTCATCTTGTGTCATCAGGCTAATTATGCCTGCTGTAATTTCTCCCCGCCATCACTCCATTACTGACTCGACACACACCACAAAAAAAAGACCCAGAGATGAAACACAAAGGCCGCCATTGTTTCGTTTTTTTCTTTTTTTCTCCCCCATTTTATTTTCTCTCCATTCGTTTTTCAGCTAAAGCCGTGACATTGAGGAACATAGCTGTGTCAATACTCTGCAATGAAAACAGATTATCCCACTGCCTACGCCGTGCGTGACGCTGTGCTGGTGTGTGCGTATGATTGTGTGTGTGTCTGTGTGAGTGTGTGTGTGTGTGTGCATGACTGTGTATGTGTGTGTGTATGACTCTGCGTGTCTGTATCTGTGTGTGCATGTCTGATTGTGATGGGTGGGTGTTTTTTTTTCTTTTTCTGACAAGCAGTTGCCCACTGAGTGTGATGTGACTGTTATCCTCACAGTGCTTAGTGTGTGTGCTTAGTGTGTGTGTGTGTATGTGTGTGTGTGTGTGTGTGTGACTGTGTGTGTGTGTGTGTGTGTGTGTGTGTGTCTGTGTTTCTGTGTGTCTGTGTGTGTCTATGTGTGTGTGTGTCTGTGTGTGTGTGTCTGTGTATCTGTGTGTCTGTGTGTGTCTGTGTCTGTGTCTGTGTCTGTGTGTCTGTGTGTGTCTGTGTGTGTCTGTGTGGTATGTGTGTGTGTGTGTGTGTGTGTGTGTGTCTGTGTGTGTGTGTGTGTGTGTGTGTGTGTGACTGTAAGCCTCACAGTGCTGCCATCGGTTTAGTTCTCCTCCATGGGATGACTGGAATCGACTGGTGCGGTGCAATAGCTAACAGGTCAATATATGGATGCAGTGTGTGTGTCTGTGTGTGTGTCTGTGTGTCTGTGAGTGTGTATTTATCTGTTTGTAACTGTGTCTCTGTGTCTCTGTGTGTGTGTTTATGACTAAATGTATGTATCTGTATGTGTGTGGGTATGCATGCATTAGTGTGTGTACCTTTGTGTGTGTGTGTGTGTGTGTGTGTGTGTGTGTGTGTGTGACAGGAGGCTAGTGTTGTGAAGGTGGTGGGGGTGAGTGCCTTTACCCTCAGTCTTCTTCTAGGCAGGGAAGATTCCCATCTCCAGAGAGAGCCAAGCCTTCAAAGCAAACCAAAATGCACAGCAGCGAAGCAAACCAAACAGAGGGCACAGGAGAAAGGAAGAAGGAGAGGGAGAGGGAGAGGGAGAGGGAGAGGGAGAGGGAGAGAGGGAGAGGGAGAGGGAGAGGGAGAGGGAGAAGGAGAGGGAGAGGGAGAGGGAGAGGGAGAGAGGGAGAGGGAGAGGGAGAGGGAGAGGGAGAGGGAGAAGGAGAAGGAGAGGGAGAGGGAGAGGGAGAGGGAGAAGGAGAAGGAGAGGGAGAGGGAGAGGGAGAAGGAGAGGGAGCAGGAGAAGAAGCAGAGAAGGAGAAGGAGAAGGAGAGGGAGAAGGAGAGGGAGAGGGAGAGGGAGAGGGAGAAGGAGAAGGAGAAGGAGAGGGAGAGGGAGAGGGAGAGGGAGAAGGAGAAGGAGAGGGAGAGGGAGAGGGAGAGGGAGAAGGAGAAGGAGAAGGAGAGGGAGAGGGAGAGGGAGAAGGAGAAGGAGAAGGAGAGGGAGAGGGAGAGGGAGAGGGAGAGGGAGAGGGAGAAGGAGAGGGAGCAGGAGAAGAAGCAGAGAAGGAGAAGGAGAGGGAGAGGGAGAGGGAGAGGGAGAAGGAGAAGGAGAAGGAGAGGGAGAGGGAGAGGGAGAGGGAGAAGGAGAAGGAGAAGGAGAGGGAGAGGGAGAGGGAGAGGGAGAGGGAGAGGGAGAAGGAGAGGGAGCAGGAGAAGAAGCAGAGAAGGAGAAGGAGAGGGAGAGGGAGAGGGAGAGGGAGACGGAGAGGGAGAGGGAGAGGGAGAGGGAGAGGGAGAGGGAGAAGGAGAGGGAGAGGGAGAGGGAGAGGGAGAGGGAGAGGGAGAGGGAGAAGAAGAAAAATACGCTGTTTTCATACGTAACGTGACGTGACGTAACCTGACAACGCAGAACAGATGCCTCCAATCTCCCTTGACAATTTCTTCT
>NC_137919.1:3316080-3323580 GCF_963457725.1 Sprattus sprattus
ACCTTTGTTTTATTCTTGTGGAGCTATGTATATTGCCTGACATTTAATGGTGTGTCACGTTATTACAGTTCAAGCTCAATAGTAATAGCGGTTGAATTACCCTTGTGACGGTGTAATCCCTAGCGGTAAATAAATACCTTGAATAACTGATTAAGGATATATGTTACACATCACGAACAAACGTAATCAATGTTTTTTGGGAGAAATTATATAATTGGTTAGCTTACATAGCAACTTCTAATTACGTTTACTATGTTAGTGTTATGTCTTCGGACAGAAGGTTCATGGAAACTATATCCAGGGAACATCAGCCAGTAGCCAAGTACAGTATCATGCCTTTCAGTCTGTGTTTGACAAACATGATCCGTCCTCTGAATGTCCGCCCGTCAGTCTGCTCAAGGCCTCTCCACAGCTGCCTTAGGTGTCATGACATTGCATTCTTCGACACTAAAATACATCTGCTGTGTAAGCTCTTATTCATGTCCTCATGGTTAAACTCTTGTAAAAATATCCCACTGATCCCATTATCGAAGGTCAGCCGGGTGCTTCTAAAATGATACCTGATTAGTCACATAATTGTCTACAAAAGGTGAATAGCTCCAGGCTATTAAAAGCCATTACGTCCGACAAAGCGCATCATCCTTCATATCGCTGGTGTGTGTGCATGTCAAGGGTGTGTGTGTGTGTGTGTGTGTGTGTGTGTGTGTGTGTGTGTGTGTATGTCAAGGGCACCACACCATCTTAGTGCTGCTGCGCTCCCTCAATCAGGATAAGCCCATCAGAGTGGTTGGGGCCGCTGGAGATGGTTGTGATTTTGCTCCGTCATGGCTGGATCAGTTAGTCATTCAGTTGGGGCGTGTGGGAGAGTCGTTTAAAGGTACAGTCCGCAAATCTGTTGTGTTATTGTTATTTGCAGCTCAACAGCCAATCAGATGACACGCTTGCCTCCAGTGCTCCTGAGGCCACGAGTTGATTGGCTGGAATACTGTATGTCTCAATTCGAGTTACTCCCCCCCACCCCACCCCCCACCCCCCTTTCCCGTTTACCGAGCCCAGAGTGTCGCACGCGCACTGGAGAATGGACAGCTAGAGGACCATGAGGAGCAATTTGCTGAATTTGACAAAAAGTGTATTGGATTAGAATCACAGACTCCACCTTTACTGTTGCCATAGATGGCTGTGCTTTTGCTCCGTCATGGCTCAATCAGTTAGTCATTCAGAGGAGCAGTGGAGGCCTCTAAGATGATTGCATTACCAACAGTGAGTCGCCCATGGGAGCTGACTAATGCACATCCAACTGAGGCTGCTGCTGATTCAAAGTATATGGCCCAGATATGGCCCTGACCTGCCCCAGATAAGGCCTTGATATGGCCCGGATATGGCTCTGATATGGCCCTGATATGCCCCAGATATGGCCCTGATATGGCCTTGATATGGCCCGGATATGGCCCTGATATGGCCCTGATATGGCTCTGATATGCCCCAGATATGGCTCAGATATGGCCCTGATATGCCCCTGATATGGCCCTGATATGGCCCTGATATGGCCCTGATATGCCCCTGATATGGCCCTGATCTGGCCTTGATATGGCCCATATATGGCTCAGATACGGCTCAGATATGGCCCTGATATGGCTCTGATATGGCTCTGATATGGCCCTGATATGGCCCTGATATGGCCCTGATATGGCTCTGATATGGCCCTGATATGGCCCTGATATGGCCCTGATATGGCCCTGATATGGCTCTGATATGGCCCAAAATTACTCAGGGATTGTCCTGAAAGGCGCTTATACGTATATAATGTATTATTATTATTATTGGGCTAGTCATATAGCAAGTTTAGAGGTCCTTATTCCTCTGGAGGAATATTTTGGTCTTGTTGGCAATATGCCTTAAAAGCTCCACAAGCTTTTGTCCCAAAGACATAAAAACATCCCCAGAAATCTTCTTTATTCAAATATATACAGTTTGAAACTAAAAAAGAAATTAGCACTTTGTAAGGAGAATAAAAGTAAAATCTCTTTCAGTCTCTGAGTGAGGTTTCAACTCCTAATGACCCGCCCATTGGCAAATGAGGGCTATTCATATGATAAGCATAGTAATTTGGTGATCGCCATTGGTTCATGACGTGGCCAAAAAAACACAACAACAGACAGCCTTTAAGCCTATATATCCTGTATATGACATACCTACCGATATGTGTGTATCATGTTTCACAGACTCACTTTCATTTTATATGTTTTATAGTTCTGTACAATATGTTGGCTGGTTTGTGATATGGTAAATGGGAGAAACAGCCAAGCTGAAGGAGCAAGATGCCACTCGATATTCCTTTTTAAGCGACTACTTTTCTTCCGGCAGTTTGGCAAGTAAAAACTTCTCTTGTTTTTTTTTCTAAATCTGATTCTCTAAATTACAATGAAAAAGACGTGTCTGTATCTCGCTGGTGGAGTCTTATCTTTGGAGGTCAGTGCTCTGTGCTCTTTTTAGTGGACTCTGGAGAGCGCATGGGGAGATTGCATTTCAAGGCCGTCCCCACTTGAAGTTAATGAACCCCTTTTGTCACAAGGAAACATGGGTGATTGCAATTTGGGTTTGGTCCTGGTATGATAATAAAGAAGGATTGTTCTGTCGCAGCAGTGAAACCCAAAATATGTTTTAGTTATTTTTCCTAAATCACCATATGTCACCTCTTAATGGCGGCAGCCTGCAAGGCGAGTCATGTGTGTGGTGTTATACTGAAATGTGCTCTCAACTACTTCATGATAACCAGGGCAGCGTATGAGGACACAAACATTATGTAGGCACAGATCAGGAACTATGTATCTAAAGCTGAAATGGGTTCGACCCCGTCGACCCAAACAAATCAAGGGAAATTTGCTCGGTTTAAACTTTAGCTTGACCAAGCGGGAGAGTGTTTTTCTCCCCATCTTGTATAGGAGCAATCTTCTAGGCGGCCACTTTGACTCCTTCTCCATCACTTAACTCGGCGCATTGGCAAAGTTTTGACATCAAATTAGCTGACAATAGTAGCGAGGGGGCGTGGAGCTCGGCTAATGGTCTCTGCAATCATTTTGTCCTTAATGATGGCCTTTTTCTTCCTCTCCTTCCTTCACGCACATTGGCTTTTATTACATACGATGACACAGGCTTTCACACAGCGCTGGATTGCTTTATTTGATGGCTATCCATAAACATAGCCTTTTACAGTACATTATGTCATCAGGTTTTTTTTTTTTTTCCTGATATGAAAGAACTCCATTATGTGCACTCTCTTAGCTAGCAGAAAGCATATACGTATAAATACAAATGAGTGTAAGGAATAGTCTTTTCACATTTGTGTGCCCTTTTCAATTTTGTAATAATCTAATGAGCATTATACAACAAAATGGGCCCTCAAAAAATCCCATTCACATTTGCATTAGCATTCAGATGAAACATTTTAAGATCCAGAGCCTAGCGTGCCAATTTAGCTAGCGCTAACAAACCAAATGATGCACCTGCAAAATACTTAGAATCATTTGTACAATCATTTGTAGAGTTGTAACAATCTGTGCAGATATCCACAGGGTTGGAATATTCTTGTATATGGTCACATATGAGAACGGGTGTGTAATTATCATTTAATTACATATTTATAAACACATTACTTCACTTTCCATTTAATCAGTGCATTTTTAAATATATAAATATCATTTTTTTTAGCTTACTCAAGGCATGTCTGTTTGCTATATTTATAATATCCCTCTTTATTATGATGTTAAAGGGGCTCTTAGTGAAACAAGACTCTCCTTACACTACACTTAAGACTAAATGACTTTGGAATTTTAATAATTTATACTAATTTGACTTCCAAAATGGATGTCTGGACAAATGTAGAACTGTCACTTAGACATGGAGGCAATTAGGTAATTGGCTAATATGAAAGAGAGAGGACTCCAGGTATTTCCATTCAGACAATGGTCTTTGAACTCTACTAAATAGGCTGTCATAAATAATATATCTCCAAAGTCTCTGATGTAAAAATGTTTCTTGTGAAAAAAATAGCCTTTAGTTAATAACAGGGCCTACAAGAATTGCAGGGAGATTAGATTAAAAGGTGTGGTTTGTTGATGAACGTAATCTGTTGTCTAAACAAATAGGTGGCTATATACATGTAAATGGGTTTCAGTAAAACTCAACTGATAGAGAAACAAGCACAAAACACCAGCCAAGGGTTCCCCGGGGACATCTACTCTGTTCTCATACATATATATATATTATTATTATATATTATATATATATTATCTGTCTCACTCTGGTCTCATATATACACACTATATATATCTCACTCTGTCCTCATATATATCCAATATCTATCTCCTTGGTTGTTCTGATAAAAAACTCTGTCGAATGAGATGCAGTGTCACACCAAAATCTTTGAATTTAGGCAAATAAGCAGAATAACACCCATCCTCTTGGCATCTAACTACGAGCTGTGGTCTTTTAGTGTCACTTCCAATTACTAGTGGAACATCTTGGCACATTCCAAGCTTATCGTTTGTAGAATGCGTTCGGAAGCAATGGCAACATATCCAGTGTGTATTTTACCTCCTCTGTAGTCTCGTCAAGCCGCTGCGGCTGCGCTCCAAAATGCTCACACACTTAACGTTTTCTTCCCCCCATCTGCAATTCAAATCGGGAGAATCTGATGAGTGGCACAGATGGCAGAAGATCATTTGGTGTGTTCCATGCCCAACAGAAAAACATTCCGGTCCATTGTCTCTCTCTATCTTTCCTTCCCCCCCGTGACAAATCATTTCCAAATATTTACAAATTCCAAGCTGTCTCACAGGCCAACATTTGCACGTCTACTGAACTCTACTGAACGGCGTCAACATAATTAGAGCAATTAAACAGACTTCTTTCTCACTCGTGTTACAATTTGACTGCGATAAAAAACAAAGAGTTAGCAGGGGGGGAGTTTTTATTCTGTGCAATGTAATCCATGTTCATTGGGCTAGGCTCCCTGGAATCCATTGCCCGCTCCCGCTACCTTAGCAGGGCCAATAACATCCTAAAAGACTCCTCTCACCCAGGCCACCACCTGTTTACTCTCCTACCCTCAGGCAGACGGTACAGATCCTTTAGAGCAAGGACCACACGTCTTAGGAAGAGTTTTTTCCCTACGGCCATCAGAACACTAAATACAGTCATGCACTAAACTTTCACTTTATTGACTGCAAGTCACACATACCATCTCTGTATTTCTGTATTTCTTATTCTGTGTACTGTTGTTGTATATATTGTATATAAGTATACGTACATATATATATTCTGTTATGCTGTGTGCTGTTGCAGTATATATTGTATGTAACTATATATATATATATATATATATAGGTACTTCAATATATTCAACAGCGCTTTGTTGCACTCTTAATATTTATATATATTTTATGCTATTCCTACCGTTTTTAGATATGCAATATTGTTGTGTTATATGTTGTTGTTGTGTTATATGTTGTCCCTCGTCGCACCAACAGGAGAAGCACTCCAAATTTCGTTGTATGTACAATGACAATAAAGGCTTTTCATTCTATTCTATTCTATTCTATTCTAGGTGGGGTGGAGGGAACACAGGTGGACTAGACTAGAGTTAGTCCTGATCTGTGAAATCTGTGGAGGTCGCGTTTCAGTTTTAGGCCATGATTTCTTTCTTTTGCACAACATTATGGTGTTCTTTAAACACTTTGTCTCTCAGAACTTTTGAAAAAGCCTTAATGTCTTTATCCTGGTCTTTTCATGAAAAAAAACACAGACTGTACCTTTAGGGCTAGTAGCGCAGGTATGGGAGATTTTATAGCTCTGACCTGAGGGCAGAGACGTGAACAATGTACTGCCAAGCAGACAATAGAAACAAAAGTTCAGTGGCTGGAATGGAATGGAAACTCAAAGTCAAATAAGGCTTGAGCTCAAGTCAGGGTGGGTTCAAAACCAGGTAAACCATGAACAGACAAAACGTGTGTGTGTGTGTGTTTGTGTGTGTGTGTGTGTGTGTGTGTGTGTGTGTGTGTGTGTGTGTGTGTGTGTGTGTGTGTGTGTGTGTGTGTGTGTGTGTGTGTGTGTGTGTGTGTGTGTGAATGTGTGCGTGTGCGTGTGAATGTGTGCGTGTGCGTGTGCGTGTGCGTGTGCGTGTGCGTGTGTGTGTGTGCGTGTGTGTGTGTGTATGGCTGGGTTCAAAACCAGGTAAACCATGAACAGACAAAACAGGCCAGAACAGGAGACACGTACACACACACACACACACACACACACACACACACACGGACACACACGAACACACACACACACACACGGACAAAACAGATCAGAACAGGAGACACGTCCAAGTCCTGAGGCACAAACAAGTTGCCGTCAGGATACACAGATCTTGGATCAGGCAAAAAGCCCTAACTTACAAGCAGATGGAAATCAGGGCAGTAATCCAAGAAGGGCAGAGCAATAACCGTAAATCCAAGAGATGAGGCAAGGTCGATAACAGCAACATGCAACTTAGACAGGCTTTCGAAATCTCTGCAGGGACAATCTTGCACAGAACAATGGGCCAGGCAAGGCTCATCAAACAAATGTAATGAGGAAATGGGACACAGCTGAGAGGGTAGGAAGGCGAGCGATTGGAACGGAGAGCTGTCAATCAACCGGTGTCCGGGAAAAAGGGGAAAACAAAAGCATGGATTGATGAGATTGGATGACACAAGCACAAAATAAAATAAAGAGACGAGACACAGACTAAACAGATGAGGGTCCTTTGTGACAAGATTGATTACAAACTCTTTAAACTTTTGAAGTGGTAGAAGGTCATAATGTGTAGGCACTGTGTTCACCCCACCCCACCACTCTCTCTCTCTCTTTCCCTCCCCTGTCAGCCATGTCTGGTGCAGGTGCCATGTTATGCACACAAACCTGCCCATCAGCTGAAGTGAAGAGCAGATGTCAGAGCCGTGTATCCATTCTGAGAAGCCGTCAGGAGTGGCTGGGACGCCCTCCACGATGAAGCTGCGGGGAAGATGATTGTTTGCATCTATTAGGATCTGTCACTCCGCGTCAGACGCAGAACATGAACGCTGTCAGGCTGGCGGAGGCTACACTCTAACTGTGCGGAACACTCAGGAAGCCTGTCTTTCCTCAAGCCCACACCCACACGTATCACACACACACACACACACACATATATGTTAAATACACAGACACAAACACACATACACTCTCACTCTCACACAGATCATACACATCATACACATACCCCCAAAACAACCGCACCCCCCCCCCCCCCCCCCCAAACCACCTTCCACCCCTAGCACACACACACACACACACACACACACACACAAAACCTTTCTCTGCTCCCCGCTCATTGACAGACATGAGAGTGCGTGCTAGACTGTGACACACTGTTGGTGAGAGCGCTATGCAAAGCAGCAATTTAGCCCAGGTATCTCAATTTCAATTGGAAAC
>NC_137919.1:3328580-3343580 GCF_963457725.1 Sprattus sprattus
TTTCAAAGACAATACATTCGTGATTCAAATAGAGACTGTGTGCAAGAACCTCACATTCACGGAACCAACGGAATGAACCAATGGGAAATGTCTTCAAACATATCAAAATGGGGATCTTCCCAAATAGTGAGCCTGCATCGACGTATAAAAACTGTGTTAATAACTCATTTATAAGGGCCTACTAATGACTTACAAAGGGTTTACAACCAAATTAATAACCTATTTATAAACCATTTATAATGGAGTCTTATTGTAAAGTGGTACCAACATATCCAGGGCCTTGCTTTCAGGATCCAGGATGCTGAGACGGTGGCCCAGGGTGGTCGTTGGCCAGGTTACCGGCTCCGGACATGTTGCAGCTGCTGGGGTTCAGGTAACTTCCATCAGTTGTCAGCGCTGGCTGTTTCCTCCCACTGCTGAGGTCTGGTCCTCACTGTGTCCTGAGTCCTGTGTCCTGTGTCCTGTGTCCTGTGTCCTGTGTCCTGGTCCTCACTGTGTCCTGAGTCCTGGTCCTCACTGTGTCCTGAGTCCTGTGTCCTGTGTCCTGGTCCTCACTGTGTCCTGAGTCCTGGTCCTCACTGTGTCCTGAGTCCTGTGTCCTGTGTCCTGGTCCTCACTGTGTCCTGTGTCCTGGTCCTCACTGTGTCCTGTGTCCTGGTCCTCACTGTGTCCTGTGTCCTGGTCCTCACTGTGTCCTGAGTCCTGGTCCTCCCTCTGTCCTGTGTCCTCTGTCCTGTGTCCTGTGTCCTGTGTCCTGGTCCTCACTGTGTCCTGAGTCCTGGTCCTCCCTCTGTCCTGTGTCCTGTGTCCTGTGTCCTGGTCCTCACTGTGTCCTGAGTCCTGGTCCTCCCTCTGTCCTGTGTCCTGGTCCTCCCTCTGTCCTGTGTCCTGTGTCCTGTGTCCTGGTCCTCACTGTGTCCTGTGTCCTGGTCCTCCCTCTGTCCTGTGTCCTGTGTCCTGTGTCCTGGTCCTCCCTGTGTCCTGATGCCCCTCTGGTTCTCTGAAGTTGAGCAGGCAGGTGAGAGAGAAGCATTTCAGTTCAGAGCGCAGGAGGAAACCGCCGTCCGTAGAGGCAGGCTCGGCTCTGAAGTGGCCAATCCCCAGGATCTCAGCCAGGTGACACAGTAGTCGGTTGAGTGCGCCGCTGAATAAATCAATAACCTGTTCACCGTGCTGTGGAGGTCGAGGGAGCTGAACCAGTGGGACCCACAATGCAGTCGAGGCCATCGTCAAGGACTCTATAGGAGTCTGCTGTATTCAACGAAGAAACGCCAGGTGCCATCTTTCTTTATGACAAGGACAGCGGCTGCTGCTGAGTTCCATGACGCCTGCCTCCGCCATCTCTAGAATGCTCAGCTGCTGCTCCCGTTGCTAAGGGCAGCCGCCGGGTTGCGATGGAGTGTGAGAGGCCTCCGCTGTGAGTCGCTGTCCACTGTGAGGCGCTGTCCACTGTGAGTCGCTGTCCACTGTGAGGCGCTGTCCACTGTGAGGCGCTGTCCGCTGTGAGTCGCTGTCCACTGTGAGGCGCTGTCCACTGTGAGTCGCTGTCCACTGTGAGGCGCTGTCCACTGTGTGCCGCTGTCTCTGGTCCTGGTGTAGCTGCAGTGGCGAACCCCGGGTCCAAACTTAAAATGAAACACAGAAACACACGCTAACATTAACACAAAGGAAGACACGAGTTAACTCCGATTAATCACAGTTTAACATTCTCGCCACATTCGCACAGCACTCTGGGAACACTACATCACACACAAACACATGTGGGAGCATGCTACCCCCCAAGCACGTTACAATATTAATGAACAGAACATTACACGCTACAGATGAAGCCTTACATTAGAAACGCTTACATCCAGAGATCTCTCTCATAAGTACAACTGTGCAGTCATTCCACACACACACACACACACGGCAGGTTAATTACAGTTAAGAGTAATGAGCTTGTCATCTGGCAGATGTTGTGGGTGTCTCTGTTCCAGCCAAATCCTTAGGAGGCCTTACGCTGCAGTGTGACATTTTATGACACACACACACACACACACACACACACACACACACACACACACACACACACACACACACACACACACACACACACACACACACACACACACACACACACACACACTGCCCTTGTCCCTCCATCTTATATCAGTCCTGGTCAGGGACTGTAGTCCACCGCAGAGCCACAGATCAGATACCTGTCGAGCATCCAGAATCAGGCAGTGGTGCAACGGGCGAGTTCAGGATCTCCAGTGATCGATAGTCTCTCTCCTGCCATCACTTCCTCTTCATTCTCCAAATGTTCCTGTAATAAATAGAACCTTCACCTTCTTTATTTCCCTCCTGCAGGCTGCCTCTTAGAAACGAAATGAAGAAAAGGTGAGAGAAAGAGAAAGAGAGACAGAGAGAGAGAAAGAGAAAGAGAAAGAGAAAGAGAGAGAGAGAAATGAAAGAGAGAGAAAGTGAGAGAGAGAGAGACAGAGAAAGTGAGAGACAGAGACAGAGAAAGAAATGAGAGAGAGAGAGAGAGAGAGAGAGAGAGAGAGAGAGAGAGAGAGAGAGAAATGAATGCCCACAATGGTTGCAGGCGAGAGAGAAAGGGACGACTAGGTGGCCATCATAATCTATCATAAATCCATCTTGTGTGAGGATTAGTGTGGCTCTCCGGCTGAGAGCCCCTGAGTGGGTGAAAAGGAGGGCACTCCGGGATGAGAAAGAGAGAGAGAGAGAGAGAGAGAGAGAGAGAGAGAGAGAGAGAAAGAAAGAAAGGCCCATGTATCTCCCTCTCACACGTCCACAGAGGTAATCGGCAAAGTAACGTCCTCAAAGAAGGTATTGAGTTTTTTCCCCCCCGCTTTCTTTCTTTGTGAGATTGAAATCTTCAAAGAGAACAGTGGATGCAATTAATATACGTTGAAAAGGAAGAGAGAGGAGGCAACACAGCCTTGAGATGAAGAAAGAGAGAGAGAGAGAGAGAGATCGAGAGAGAGACAGAGAGAGAGAGAGATAGAGAGTGAGGGAGACTTTAGTCGGTGGGTCATCAGCGCTTCTGCACGGCGCTGGCTGCGACAAAGTATTTTCTCTTTGAGGCCAAAGAAAATGTCATCACGCAACTACCAGGACCACCCATACGGGCGCCTAATCGCCTTCTTCATGGTATTTAAATGAACTTTCCCATTTTTGTGAAGTAATTCACTTCTTAACTTCTTTGTTACCTCAGTCTTTGTTCCAGCACAAAGTGTGTGTGTGTGTGGAGGGGGGTAGAGCTGACCAATGCTTAAAGCTTTTAAATGTAACCTTCAGAAAAGTCCTTTCCGCTTTGAAAAGTGTTTTAATCCAATTGCCTTCACCCCATCTCCCCAGTGCCTTACACACACCCACACACACACACACACACACACACACACACACACACACACACACACACACACACACACACACACACACACACACACACACACACACACACACACACACACACACACATACACAAACACACACACACACACACACACACAATGACAATGAGATCAATGTCTTTTAAAATCCCCATCAACACATCATAGCAGTCTCTGTCTAAACAAACAGCACGTGTCCAGAATCACTTTCCTATCTACAGCATCCCACTCTGCCCTCCAGCCCCAGCGTGGCAGGACAGAGGCACCCAGAGACCCGCTCGGCCCCCCACTATATTATGCCTGGACATGGCTGTAGTTATAAGGGTGGCCCACCCAAAGCAAACATGGGTTTCTCAGGGACACAAATCTTATTTGGTCTGCCACGGAGACGGCCAGGATATGCTGAGCGCGCACACAGCGAGTGCTTACTCTAGCGAAACTCGCTGATTTATTAACATATTTCATTAAATATATCGAGCAACCAGGGATTGAGGGGGGATACACACACACACACACACACACACACATACACACACATCTGGATGCAGGACTGAATAGTGAGCGGAGGGGCGGAGAGTTTGACGGGAGAAATGTGATCAGGGAAACGGACCTCGGACACACTACGCCCTCGAGATCCTCGGAGAATGTTAAGCACTGACACGGAGGTAGCACAGTCATGGAGGGCGTTAGAAGAACACCTAACTTAATGCGGGAGACATTCAAATGGCGTATTAAGGCACTCTGAGATTATTTAATAACATTACACTTTATTAATTATAATATTAATTCAATAATAATAAAACAGAAGTATAATATTATATACAGTATAAATATATATGTTTGAAATAATATTAAACATAATTAGAGTTTTACTATAATTATTATTATTAATAATAATAATAAGAAGAAGAAGAAGAAAAAGAAGAAGAACAAGAAGACGAAGAAAGAAGAAGAATTAATAATATTTGTAATGTTGTGTGAAAGACATAAAAAAAAATCATCTTCTGAACATAAGCACTTATCACAGCATAGGTCAAACTTGTTTTTGCAGGAAAAGCATCTTTTCTCTTTTGAGAAAGCGACCACTTCATGGTCATATGAACCTCTTTTAGATGTTCTCTCTGCTCAGTCCAATTGGCCACCACTGAGCTGTGGCACCACGTAGTCTCTTCTCTTCTCTTCTCCTGCTGAAAGCCTTCCCTGAGAATAAAACGTCTGCGAGCACCATAGAAATCTCTTCCACAACATTTCTCGACACTCTCTCTCTCGCTTACTCTCTCTGTGAAACTATATCCTTCTGAACTATAATAGTTGAGAATACTTTACAGCAACATTTTGTTTACTAACTTAATGCATCAATTAACAAACTATGACCTTTAGTATTGATAAAGGCACGTATTAATGACAATCCTAAATAGTATTATTCAGTGCATTAGTCTTTAGGGATAAATCAATAACTTCAGGATTAGCAAATACTTTGCTGCAATGTCTCTCTGTATATGTAATTAGTGCAGTCTTGTGGATACCCTCTGAACCTTCTGAATGTTAGTTAAGGAAATGCTACTAATGCATAATTGAAAAAGACAGCAACCCAGCAGGGCCGAACACCTAACCCCCGTGACCTCTAACCTCTAAGACCTCGGGGTCATACTCACCATGGAGATGGGAGGGACAGCGTAGAACCTCTCGTCACTAAACCCTCGAGCGGCCAGATATCTCGTCCCGCATCCCGAGTGGAGAAACCAGGCCTGGGAAGACACGGATCAATGGGACAGTGAGGAATGGCTGGGTGGGCGGGGGGGGGGGGGGGGACTGCATTTTCACCATGATCATCAAAAGGTTATTTTATAACCCGATCGTATGTATTGATTGTTTAGGCACCCGAGCCCTTTTTTTTTTGATGGTCTGCTCCACCGATGGTATTTATTTTATGCATTAGGGTTAGGGGAGAGGAGGTCACGTGGCTGCCCTGGTCAGGGGAGATCGATGTATATTCCATATAAAACTCATAATAAAGGTGTGTGTGTGTGTGTGTGTGTGTGTGTGTGTGTGTGTGTGTGTGTGTGTGTGTGTGTGTGAATCCCAGCAACAGGGAAATATTAGTTTCTAACTTTGATGTGTTTGGACTTGGGTAAGAAAGAAGCTCTTTGGTAAACTAGAAGCCATTGTACACAAACTATTTACAGTTACAGGATCCAGAATTTTAGCCACATGTCTTGCCTGAGCTGTCGCAGAAGCGGTCACTGTGGTCGCATGTAGGTATTGATCAAAAAGACGGTCACTAGTATGGACCCACAATTGCAACGACATCCCAATTGTCATTTAATCTCCCTTGGACACAATGAGAGCGAAATGGCATCTTCAGCTATCGACTAGAGCAGACTGTTTTGTTTCTCTGCCATGTTGCTGAAAGCCACCATCGACTCGAGCGCTAAGAAAGTGTGTGTGCATTGCAAAATCGGAGGGCTTATTTACAGAAAGAGCGAGTCCCTCCGAACTCCGAATCGCTGGCAAATCATCGAGCCTTCTGCATCCCACACAGGGCCAAGGCTGGCCCTTACAGTAGCCACGTGGGCATTAGGTTTGAGTCCCAGGCTGATGAATAATTCAGGTGAATTCGACAAAACCAGCGACTCGCAGTTCAGTTGCGTCGGGTGCCTGCCATCGCTCCTCCTGCCGCAGCGCCATCGCAGCCGTCACTGCTGCCAACGCCACTTCTGCTACCGCCGACACACACAAGGTAATAGCAGCCCCAGTAACGTCTGCTCAAATTACAGAGATGAATGGGAGAGGATGCACCTCCAGCGCTGTGTGTGTGTGTGTGTGTGTGTGTATGTGAGTAATGACTCTGATGCTGTGTGTGTGTGTGTGTGTGTGTGTGTGTGTGTAAAATCTGCTCCAGCGCTGACAAACAAGCGGAGGCCTGTGTTTGATTTGCATTGATTTGCAGCCAGGGAAACATTCCCCATCTCCCGAAAAAAAAAGAAAGAAAAGCCTCTCAGGTCTTTAACACACAACCATGTTTGCTGTCATGTCGGATATCACTGCTATGCGATTTCCAGTGCGCACATCAGGCGGTGAAAGGGAGGGGAGGAAAAAGGCTTTAACAGAAACAACTGTCTCACAGAGTCTGGGAGGCACGACAGCATCCCAATAAAAAAAGCCCGAGTCACAAATGTTAGTGCTTCCCAAATGAAATGACCATTGAGGTGGCAACGTGAAAGATCTCATAATATATAGTCCATCATTAGGATAGAGTGTGTAATTTCAGGCCCGGGGGCCATAAAGTCAGCCCATACCTCACCATCTGGGAGACACAGTGTGTGTGTGTGTGTGTGTGTGCGTGTGTGTGTGTGTGTGTGTGTGTGTGTGTAAAGTCAGCCCATACCTCACTGCCTGAGAGAGGCAGCACAAAGGGAGTGCAAGAGCAATTTCAGTTATGGAGTTCACCAGTGCACTTTCACTTCATGTGTGGATATTTCTCTCTCTCTCTCTCCCCCTCTCTCTCTCTCTCTCTCTCTTTCGCTCTCTCTCTCTCTCGCTCTCTCTTTCTCTCTCTCTCTCTCTCTCTCTCTAGACTGCAGCTTTACTGCCTCCCATCCTTTTATACGCTGTCAACATGCCTACATATTTTTGCCTCTGTGCATAATCATAATTGAACCGGCGGTGGAAAGTTTTGATATATATCCACGCGCCTGTTGCAGTCGCCGAACCACTTTATCTCCCTATGCCTTATATGCGCTTTGCTTTACTACATACTAATGTGCTCGGCACACACTGTAAATTTGGTTTTATACTCCCCGCCTAGCGTTTATAGCCGTCGACACACCAGACACATGCGGTACAGCCTCATGTTTATTTCATGGCTGTGGATGGTGTATTTTTAGGGGTCCGCATAAAATGCCTGTGGATTTGGGAAGTGGCGTTTGGCAAACGACAAACAAAAGGATCGGAGACTTGTGTTTCTCACTAAAACGTTATGGAAGCTCAGATTTCTCTTGTGCTTGGAATAATCAGATTTATTTTGATTGGGTCAGGTTTCCTGCATAACGAGAGTTCTGTAAATTGTGTTTCTACAAAAAAAAAATATACAGGTGTTTCCCAAACAAGGACATAACGTGTGTAGTGCTTAACAGATGCTGTCCGTGTAAAATGGCTTCATTTAGAAAATATATCAGCTAAAAGCTTGACTACAATAACCTTTAATAAAGGACGGGAACGTAACGATGGAATAACTTGTGAGCTAGACCTAGGCCCTTTATAAAAAGGGGGGTGGGGTGGGGTATACGTTTCGACAAACAGAATCAGTAACGACTCAGTATCTCATTTTATAACTTTGCCAATTATATGTCCATGGTTTCATCATTTTTTAATGAGCTTAAAGTGGCTTTATTTTAAAAATATATAAGCTAAAAGCTTGACTACAATAATATTTAATAAAGGACTGGAACGTACCAATGGAATGGCATTATTAAATACGTATATTGTAGCTTTAATTTACCAACACATCCTGTTGATCCCTGTGAGAAGTCCCTGTTAAGAAGCTCTACTCTGGAGAACATGTAAACGTACAAGCATTTTCAAGTACCTTACCATTATTTCAGGAGAAAGATGATTCATGAGGGATTCTTCAAAACACTCCCTTTGCATGTATAAGAACATACATCAAGGCTTACAATGCTTTTGGGAACCTGGCCCAGAACTGGGATGAAATCAATGTCCTTTTATGATTAGAATATTCCCTTTACATGTATAAGAACATACATCAAGGAAAAGCATACACAGTAGATATAATAATGTTTGCATGAGGATAATGGATGTCAATGCCATTAAATGAAAAAATATTACATTACTTCAACGAGGACGCTGTCAGGAGATCATAACATTAGCTCCATAATGATGATCTATCGCTTGATGCAACCTGACAACGAGCAATTACACGATATGGCCCATTTTCTCAGAGCGATGGACAGTCTGCTCTTTGTTTTTCTTATAAACGCCTAGACGTTCATTTTCTATAACGATCAGATAATGTATTTACTCATTACAAGAGACATGGACAAATGGATGACTGAAACCAAAGGACACATTGGACACAGAACAACAAAAATACTACACAATACTCTGTTCCCCAAAGGTGAAAAAAAAAATGTTAATTTCCGATAAAGCTACCAACAGATCTGACCTTTCCATCCTCTGGAGACAACTAAATCAGCAACTCCTTGATAAATCAAAGACATCTGAGCTCAAGTGGTTTGCATCTTGTAAATCAAAATGATGACACGATCTTGTAATCAACGTGGCAGAGCATTGTAGGGCCGGTAGACATATAAGAGCGCTACTGTTTTAAAACGCACTCAGCTTTACACTAATCATACACACTCTCTCTCTACACACTCTTCAATCAATCTGTCTATTAGTCCTTGGGTATTCTAATGTTGTGTCGGTCACAAAGCCATCACGTGGCTGCTAGCATGATGAACAGGTGCTTTAGATAGGCAATGAAATGTGCTCTGTTTTGTGGTTCTGATCGCAAAAACTTGGATCCCACATCACACAATGCTTTGACCTCACTTTTGTCGGTCTACGCATGAGTCTATTCAACAAGTAAAATGCTCGACTGACCTTGGGTAGGTTCATTATGCTTACAGACAGTCGAAAGATTTACACTTCTATTAAATCTGCGTCTTCAATCAATGTGTATATTTTGTGTGTAGCATTTATATATCATTGCAATTGAGAATAACACCAAGGCTGACAGTGACAGTTTATCTCTGGTTGTGAAAGTTAAACCATATGATTATGCGTTCGAGTGAGCCTCAAGGTCTGGACTTTATCTACTGAAGACCCTTTTGTTTACATTTTGATGAGTTTACATGATTTATGATGTTTACATTTTTTTGTCTTCGGTCTCCAATGATTTATTTATGTTCGGGTGGCAACAATATAAAAAGACATTATTCACGACCCATACAGTGGAGTGTGGAAGTGGGCGATGTGAACAAAGTTTATTTTATTTTATTTTATTGCTGTTATTATCTGTCAGTACCTGACTCCTGTGGTTGCCTTTCAGGAAAAATAAGGCATGTACATAATTATTGCTGGAGGTTTGAAACAACCAAACGACTGACTTAAGCCTTAAAACGGGACGCTCTAGGTGGCATTTGATCCACATTTTAGTGACGAGCGATGCAGAGCGAGAGAGGGTGTGACTGTCAAACTCCGTCGGGGTTTGGTCTCAAAATTAGGGCAAGTCACACTAGCCATCTCAGTTCTTTGGTTATTTAATTAATAGCCAATAATTATGAATCTCTTTTTTTTAATTAATTAATAATCCATAGAGATTAGCTACTTGTAGGCCTAATTAATGCTTTCTCAAACGTCTCCTGAATGAAAGCATTTATGTCTTGTCAGTGGTCTACTAAAAAACATTACTTGCATTTTAATAATCTGCTGAATGGTCACATAACTGTGTCATATAAACAAACTAATATGATGATATAATCTTAATTGCTAATGTCACTGCTTATAATGTGCATTGATCAGATGGCATACAATCAATATACCAATACTGCAGGTTAGTTACAGTACCTGACAAACATGTCCCTTCACCAGCTTATCTTTACCTATGTTTACACTTCTGTGTCATGCACATACACTATAGCACCACAGGGCACAGATAGCTGCCAAGCTCTTTATGAAAAGACAGGGCACATAAAACCATATCTAAAGCGACACTCCTGCTGCAGACTGTTTTCCTCTTCCCTGGTCCTTGGCCGGTCGCGTTCCATTCCGTTCTTCCTCCTGGTCCTTGGCCGGTCGCGTTCCATTCCGTTCTTCCTCCTGGTCCTTGGCCGGTCGCGTTCCATTCCGTTCTTTCCTGGTCCTTGGACGGTCGTGTTCCATTCCGTTCTTTCCTGGTCCTTGGCCGGTCGCGTTCCATTCCGTTCTTTCCTGGTCCTTGGACGGTCGTGTTCCATTCCGTTCTTCCTCATGGTCCTTGGCCGGTCGCGTTCCATTCCGTTCTTCCTCCTGGTCCTTGGCCGGTCGTGTTCCATTCCGTTCTTCCTCCTGGTCCTTGGCCGGTCGTGTTCCATTCAGTTCTTTCCTGGTCCTTGGCCCGTCGTGTTCCATTCCGTTCTTTCCTGTCCGTAGGGCTCCAGGCTGCGCTGTGGTGTCACGCATCGACTTCTCCTCTCCACGGCACATTACTTTTTTTAAACCAATTAGGTGACCTTGCCACCCGACACATTACCATTGACATATAGCCAATGTGATTTCCATACCGCCTGCAATTGACACCCCCAGGGTCAGCCCCCCCCTCCGCCCCTCCTCCTCTCACTCCCATGCTGAGCTTCTGCTCTTGTAGGGTGAAATATATTAGCAAGATTATCCACCACTGCTGCGCACTATGTTTTCTTCTAATGAAAATGTCAGTATGCAAGTTTCAGGGCGCCATACCATGCTCTGCTATTACCAGGGTACACATACACATCACACACACAAACACACACACACACACACACACACACACACACACACACACACACACACACACACACACACACACACACACACACACACACACACACACACACACACACACACACGCGTCGTGATCACCGTAAAGCAGAGCAGACAGCCCGTATTGCAGAGAAGATTTCCTTTTCTTGTTCAGCACAAAAGGCAAAAGGGGGACCTGTGTTTGGGGGGGGGGGGGGGGGGTGCTTACACGCTGAAGTGAGGGCCGATCCACACCCCCCTCAAAAGTAAAAGGACTGCAGTCCAATCAGTTTTGTTGTACGCCTCCTTCTGTTTGGACAATCAGTGAATTAACAGCTCATCCTAGGCCACACCCCACCTTGAGAGTGATTTGAACCCCCTTCCCCAATAACATAATGTAACGCTACATTTCCTGCTGTAAAGATTAGTCGATTGATATTTGAATTGATTGATATATTTTGAGAGAGGATTGAAATAAAACCTTAACCAAACGACTGCTGGTGACTTGTGAACCACTGTGAAGTTCTGGGTGTGTTGGAATAGCAAGCTTTCGTGTGTAACTATGGTGATGCAATATGACATCATCTTGATGCAGTATGGCATGGGTGTGAACCAGTGGCGTGTCACCATGCACACGTTTGTTGTAGAGGAACAGAGGTGACAGTCTGCTGTCTGTTTTAAACATTAATAAGCCATCAAACACAAAGCACACAGTACAACGCACAGCCATGACCTCTCACGCTCACAGTGAAGTCTGCCTGGTGTTATTACGCTGTTTGCATAATCACACTAATTTGGCCCTCCATAAACCTTTAGCTTTTCTGAAGAGCCATCTAACCTTAAAGGTCATTCCTCGCTGCCATTTGACACAACCCATGTTTTTTTTGGCTTTTGTCATTTTGTTGTCGTTGTTTTAAATGTTGGTAATTGTTTTTCCGTTCCACTTCACCGCCTCTCCTCTTTTACCTCAGCCGCGTTCTTTAACACGATTGATTTCGCTGGCCTTTTCTCCGTATCATTTACATTTCTCGCCTCGGCTAATCTCACGCAATTTTGCGACCGCCCGAATTGCCTGAAAGGTCACGTTTCCCCAGGGAACGCCGTGGTGACAGTCGGTGAGGGGTGGCAGGGCCTCCGAGCGCACGACCCCATCAGTGCACGCGCCCCGACGGAAGACGACAGAGAGACAGGAGCAGATCAATGACCCATTAGCCTCCGGATACAAAAGAACAAAGGGCCCTAGTGAACCCAGCCGTACCACCAGGGGAAAGGCAATGATGACAGAACTCCACTGGGGACTCTACTCTATGATGTCACAGAGGGAGGGCCAGGGGGGGGTGCGGGGGGTGGCATCACAGGAGGGGGGCTGCAAGGGGGCATTTGAAGGCTGGGGGTAATAACGAGGAGTGTTGTAAGGCTACATGTGTAAGGGAGGCCAGAGGGGCAGCAAGGGGGCATTTGAAGGCTGGGGGTAATAACGAGGAGTGTTGTAAAGCTACATGTGTAAGGGACCACTTTCACTATGAAATTCGAAATAGTCCGATTCAGGAACCACACGTTTCCTCCCTGGCATATCTGACTTTTTCAGTTGATAGACCAGACCTACTGCAGTCGTTAGCGAGTGTAGGCCCTAACATGCTATATCATCATTTTAAAGTTGTCGACTTTAGCTACACAGAATTATGGGAGTGTAACATCCGTTGCTTTGAATGGATTAAATGTCCACCATCTTGAAATGATAGCAATTATTTTTATTATTTATTATTTATTTTCTTTATTATTAGTTTTTAGTCGATTGTTAGTTTAGTTTAGTTTTAGTTTAACATTTTATTTGGGTAAATTATTCTATTCCATTCAACGGAGATGTTTCTAAATCATTCGTTTTATTTGTATTTTCAGTTGACGATAATAACCCTGTTGGGACCATGGGAAAAAAAATGGTGACTGTAAACACAAACACCTTTAGGTTGTAAACACAAACACCTTTGGGTTGTAAACACAAACGCCTATATCCACCTATACATGCACACATGCTGTTCATGCCTGGGGTTTTGATTTTGGCCTGAGATTCTTTTAAGAAAACATGTAAAGAATGCAGAGCAGGACTTGAGATTGTGGCACTGTGACTTTTCTTCCTTTGTGAAACAATGTTTTTATCATGCTTCATTAGCTATTATAATATAATATAATATAGTTAGCAACCCAGATCAACCCTAGATTGAAACTAATACAATCTCAGCCTTATTGGGCACAACATATTCATGATCAATATTTCGTGTAGTCAATGGATTTCTTTTTGTTGTTGTTTCTGGCTGTGTAAGGTTTGTGCTGATTGTGTGCGTCATTGTGTGGGTTCTCACCATGTGCTTTACAAGCTTTTGGAAAGGTTATGATGACAAGCAAAAAGGGCAGCCATGGCCCCCGCTTATTGGCTTGTCACCGCCTGTCACAACTCGTCCCTCACAAGGCCACAACGACGAGGGAAACATGGAGAGGTGAGGGGGTCGAGTGGGGGGGGGGGAGGCTCACTAGATGTGGGGGGTTTAGTTGTGATCTCGGGCATTTCAGAAGAAGGGCCGATCATTATGCGACCCAATCAATAAGACGCAATCAGTCAGAAACACCAGATTTCACCATGTGACCCTTCTTTCCTTTCTGTCTTTCTCTGCTTCTTCCTCTCCTCCCTCCACTTTTCTCCGTCCTAACCATGTTATCTTTCTCATTCACTCCATCTCTCTCTTTTCTCTCTCTGTCCTTCGCCCCCCACCTCTTCCTTTTAGGTTTTGAGACGAGCGTTTGTAAAGAGGCAGCTGTAATTGTTGGGTGACTAAGAAAAATGGATTGCCATTATGGAAAGGGACAAAGTGCTGTGTGGTGTTTTCGGCCAGCTCCACGGTATGCATCACCAAATGATGTATAGGTTAAGTGTATACCATTAAAATGCCCAGCTTTATACTGCTGGCAGAATGAAAGACTAGGCTTTTATGAAAAGTTTTGCGATGGTCCCTTGATATGTCACGCACGGAGCAGCCTTATTTATTTACATTCCCCCCCCCCCCCCCCCCCCCCCCTTGAGTTTGTCTTGATGTCAACACAAGCTGAAAAATATTGGGTAATAGATCTTGAGTGAGGGCAATAGATCTTGAGTGAGGAAGGGTGCTTGGGCGTCAGCAGTTTTTGTAGTCGTCGGCTGTCACCTCCCTTTATGTGGAATTGAGCGTGGAGTTTTGTGTCCCAGCCCTTGGGTATGACACTCTGAGATGGAGTAAAACTTGGGAAAGTGCATTGATGTCATCTTGTCACCCCTAAGGCATTTTTATGCTGTGATTTCAGAGGCATATTTTTTACAGGCGGCTACCTGGAAATGCTCTCTGATTTGCGTCCATGAACTGAGGCAGTACTATGTGCCTCTAACAACATCTCTAAGGCAATCAGAGCCATTACACAGATGCAGAGGTGGAACTCTTAAAGAGTTGAGAGACGGCTCTTTGATGGGATCAATGTGTTATTGAGACAACGCACATGGGATCAATGCGTTATTGGACACGACGCACCTTTTTCCCATCGCTCCTGTTTGAACTTTGCACATTTTTATTCCTGGGGGAGATGCTGCCAAGTTTTATTTTTATAAGACCTGCTTGCTGTAATTAGGCCTTGTCATGGTTTATGGAACAAACACACACACACACACACACACACACACACACACACACACACACACACACACACACACACACACACACACACACACACACACAGAAACACACACACAGAAACACACACACACACACACAAAGAAACACACAGAAACACACACACACACTGTCATACACACACACACACACACACACACACACACACACACAGAAACACACAGAAACACACACACACACTCTCATACACACACACACACACACACACACACACACACACACACACACACACACACACACACACACACACACGCACACACACACACACAGCTATTGTTTCAACTATTGAAGCTCTCCTTCTCATTTTCCCTTCTGCTTCTCTCTGCTCTCTCTTCTCTCGTTCTCTTTTCAGCTCCCATTTCTCTCTCTCCGTCTTTCTCTCT
>NC_137919.1:3348580-3351080 GCF_963457725.1 Sprattus sprattus
AATGGTAACAAAGCAAGCACAGCTAGAACATCATTGATATATACTATGCAAGTCAACATAAAAGTTTCCAAACAAGGTTTCTCATGGCTTTGTTTTCATAAATGAGGATAAATGAATGGCTAATTATATACCAAAATTGTTTTATTTTTATTTTTTATTCATGGAGCATAGAATGTAATGCTACATATTGCAGTCTCACATCGCAGTCAGACGCTATGGTTTATGAGGCTCTAAAACTTTAACCTCATCTGAAATGTGTGGTAACTGTGTTAAGGGTGGTTCAAACCAAACTTACAAAAATGTCTCTTACAGAAGGTTAACTTTAGTTAAGGATGCTTTGGGAAACACCTAAAAAACTAAAGCATATCTTACGAATGACTCTGGGAAAGGCAATCCTGGACATCAAAATGTATTAATTCTCCAAATGATCACTATTTCTACAGGGTGCTTTCGATGCATAATTGTGTTCTCTAAGGCAGTTCTCTCTCACCAAACATGAAAATAAATAATATGAATACATAAACAAATCCTTATCATGAAAATAAATAATATTTATGAGTAAATAAATCCCTCATCAACACCAGGTTTCACATTCACCCCTCAGCTTCAGTCACTTAACAACCCTAATCCCATCTGTTATGCTACGTGACCTACGTGATCAATCTTTAATATTTTTCTTTTAGTTTTACACAGGAATAGATGTTTAATTTCTTGTGCTATTGTTTGGGGACTTCCCACAGTGGCCAGTCCTCTCACAGTCACATCAAAGTATGAATTCCCAGCAATCGAATCTAACCGAATATCTGCCCAATTATAGAGTCTGATAAACAGGATACAACAACAAAGCACAATTGGCAGGTGACAGCCGCAACACGGGACCATTGTACCGGGGATCCGTAAAAGGCCCTCCCTCACAGTAGAGTACAACATGCATTGTAGCCCACAATTGCTGAACACAACATGACTGTCCAACCATAGAACCTGAACAGCAGGGTAAAAAAGCAACAACAACAGGAATGACAACGACAACAAAAACAACAACAAACAAAGCTGCCTTTACATTTCACTGGGGTTTTCAAGCAAGCACCTTCCTTCATCAGGGTTTCATTGAATTAGGCCCACAACACCTCCAGAAGGCTCAACAGAGATGTATGGCATCCCAGACCCACCCCCCTCCACACTCATGACGGCTTAGGACACATGCCACTACCAGAGAAAACAACAGATACACCTCGAGATACACCTCCACAGGATTTCACATATCTCAGTGTTAATTCACAACCCCAAGTAGTCTGTGAGTGCCTCAATCACAACCACTGGCTTCACCGTCAGAGAGCTCCTTTAAAGCTCCTATGTAACATTGAGCTTGGCAGCAGCGTGTAAACACCAGCAAGTTAATATGGGCTTGGAACAAGATGGCAGGATAGCTGACCCATTTCTCTTCTTCCTTTTCACAAGCTTGTTCTCTCACTTCTGCTATCAGTTCTGCATATTGAGCCTCTTCAGGCTTCCTCAATCGCATCTTCAAAGGGAATCATTAACTCAATGAAGTAAACAATGCACTCACTCTCAGAATACAACTTCAAGTCTGGTCTCATAGCAGCCTCAACAATACACAGTGGGGGGGCACTGTAGCTCACACAGTAGCCTCGACCACATTCGGGCTTGAAGCTCAAGGAGGTCACGGTTTCGAATCCGGCCTCATGCCATTTCTCCTGTCCACTCCCCACCTCTTCTCCCTATCATTCCCTGTCCAACTCTGCACTAATCTATCCATTAAAGGCATAAAAGGCAAAAAACAAATCTATAAAAAAAAAAAACAATACACTGTAGAACTTGAATGGAAACTGTGGAAACTGTAGAAGTTGTTTACTAACATCAGCCAGCAATCTCCAATCCCACGCTTCGCCCCATTTGCCAGTTCTGTTTGTCTGTGCCTTGTGTCCACCTTTTCTGTCCCCCTCACACAAAATAAATTCTACAAAAAACGCAAATAATGTAAAGACTTGATTATCTCTCGGCTTGTAGCGATCCAGGGTCAGGCTAGTTTGACACCCAGACAGAACATGTTTTAATGAGCCAACACCCGTCTTTAACTACTCCAAGTATGGAGAATGGGGGACTCAATGAGACATAGAGAGAGAGAGATAGAAAGAGGGGGGGAGAGAAAGAGAGAGAGAGAGATAGGGAGGGAGGGAGAAAGGGAGAGAAAGAAGGAGAGAAAGAGAGAGAGAGAGAGAGTTACCACAGCCTTCTCTCTGGCCATGCCGTCTTACGCGATGCTTTCCAACTGTCACCTGTCCCAAACCCCGCTGTCCCTACCCTGTTCCCCATGATGTAATGTGCCTTGGGCATGTTCATCCGATTCTCCTGCATGCTACTGAAATAGCAACTGCAAGCACCACAATTTCAGTTTACCGGATGAGAAGTACCGAGACGCCAGGCAGTGCCCATAGTACTGACAGCCATAACAATGACTTCTCTAACACACTCACACACA
>NC_137919.1:3356080-3358580 GCF_963457725.1 Sprattus sprattus
CAGCGGCAGGGGTATCTTGATGTTGACGCTTCAGTGTCCCAGATGATGTTGCAAGGATAGTGTTCCACTCCTTCCTCTCTCTGTATTTGGACGCCAGTACGATTTCAGTGACGAATCGCACCCACAGTATGTCCAGTCACTGTCATAATCTCTCTCCCCTCTAGGCCAGCAAAACAAATTACAAAATGTCTTATTGTAACGTCTTTCTTCCTTTGAAATATTTGATGCGCAGTGATATGGAAAGTTATCATAGAATGTAATGAGGACAACTTGAAAGGTTATGCTGGATTTTTGGACTGCAGTAACCTCAATACTGCCCACAATTCTACATGATCTTATTTTGGATGAAAAGGATGAGATCACATGGATGTCTGTGTGTGAAAATGTGTCTGTGAGTGTAGTGTGTTCTATGTGTGTGTGTGTGTGTGTGTGTGTGTGTCTTTCTGTTCTATGTTTGTGTGTGTGTGTTCTATGTGTGTGTGTGTTCTGTGTGTGTGTGTGTGTGTGTGTGTGTTCTGTGTGTGTGTGTGTGTCTTTCTGTTCTATGTTTGTGTGTGTGTGTGTTCCCTCTGTGTGTGTGTGTGTGTGTGTGTGTGTGTGTGTGTCTTTCTGTTCTATGTTTGTGTGTGTGTGTTCTATGTGTGTGTGTGTTCTGTGTGTCTGTGTGTGTGTGTGTGTGTATGTGTGTGTGTGTTGGTGGATGGCTAGCCTTTTCTAAGCATGGGGTTTAAAGGGTACTCTCAGGCTTTGGCATGGCAGCGCTGGGCTGCTCTGTGTGCCGTGTGTCCTGGACATGGATCGATACGGGCCGCAGCGGCGAGCGACGCGGTCCGCTCTTGTAATCACACTTGCACGGAGGCAGCCTGGCGACAGGAAATTACCTCGTCGCACGGCAACACCGGAACATGACCACGATTACAGCATCTGCATCCTACAGAGAGGAAAAACACTGAAAAACGAGAGAGAGAGAAATATGGAACCAAAAAAAGGAAGAGAGAATAAAAGAGAAGTGTAGAAGCAAAATTACAGAAAACTAAATCTAAACTAAATGCTAACAAATGACACACAGACACACAGACACACACACACACACACACACACACACACTATATACACACACACACACACACACACACACACACACACACACACTATATACACGCGCACACACACACACACACACACACACACACACACACACACACACACACACACACACACACAATGCATCTTGAGGGCCATTGGGAGGTCTGATGACAAGGCAAAACACATTTGCAACGTCATAAATGTCCAAGTTGTATCTACAGGTAACAAGACTGAGAGTAGTGTGTTGTTTGTACATAGATTTACTTAACAAGCCTAGCAAAAGTGTCTTGTTTAAGGTTGTAGCTCAGTTTTTATGTCCCAGATTCTGTCTCCTTGCACACCAGGCGACACTTAAGGGCTTGTTTTTGATGTATTTCACAAAGCACTTCTCCAGACCTACATAGCCAAGCATTAGGATGAAACAGAACTTTTATAATCTGGTCGATATTACGCAACCTGCTTGCCGATGTATGGCAGATTGTGCTTTTACATTTCAGTCGCCGCTTACACAATCTGTTCTAGTTTTGCTCTGAATGCCAACAGACAAAAACAGTGACAATTAAAGCACTCAAGAGTTGGCTTGTGTGCTGTCTAAATGTGTTGGTCATGAAGTGCCATTGCCTTCCCGGCAGCTGGCTTGTTCGAGCAGCTTTGACAATCTGAAAGCGATCCATTGGCACACGGTTGTTTCACTGATGTGCAATTTGCATCAGTAGCATTGCGGTCAAGTGCACATATTTATGCTTCCATAACTCGTTCTGGTGCTTTACTGCAACTCAAATTACTGCGTGTACACTTTCAGAGAGGATTGCCGAGTGAAGCAATCGACTTTGATACCAACTGTGGATTAAAATTATCTCTTGGTTTCAACTTGGGAAGCGGTTTATGCATTTTTCTGTTTTAAATCAAATCATAACATTCTTTAAAAGAAATGTTCTGTTAAAAAATAAAAAAGACAATTGCTGGCGGTAACGACATCATACAGATGACACTTTTACACATCTTGTTTATACATTTCTGTAGAGGAGGCCCTTTTCTAGCAAAGGAAAACCAACAGTGACATATTTGTCATTGTAAACCTTTTTTTGTGAAGAATATATAATGGCGTAAATGTTCGTACGCAGTCCTGGCACTGTAAATGGGACACAAACACAGTGGCTTGAACCAGGCCATTAACGATTCTAGCCAATCAACACAGTGCTTCAGGAGCATGTAATGGAGGTGTGCAATTTGATAGATACCAGATAGATACAGTAGATACGTTATTATATGCAAAGTACATACATATAACAGTGCTGGTGGTAATTGGTTTGGTGCAGCAAGGTCACTCAGCTCCAGTTCTAAAAGAAAGAGAGAAAAACAGGCACCATAAACCACCCCAACCACACACACACACACACACACACACACACAC
>NC_137919.1:3361080-3363580 GCF_963457725.1 Sprattus sprattus
AGAAAAATCATACAATTTACCATGTACATCTGATACACAATAACTGAGTTTATTTGCAAAAAAAGTGCCTACTCACTCACAGGTGACGTTGTCGCTGTGAGCAATGGCCGCCCTTTTGCACATGCCCTACACAAAGGTCAAGTGTGTGGGTGTGGCTGCCTGCAAATGCATGTCCTGGGAATTCACACACTTATATCTTATCGTACTGCACCAATGACTTAAACCACACCACCAACAACATTAAACTACCACACACTGTGGTATGGCATAGTATAGCATCAGATCTTATCTGTCGCACTGCAGTACAGCTGGACCCAGTCGCACAACATCCCAGCAAAGACTTTTTACTTACAGTACAACACAGACATGACAATCCAGAACAGTGCAGAGAAACAACATGAATACGAACAACGACCAACAAACAACTGAACAAAACCACGGGTTTAAACACACACACACACACACACACACACACACACACACACACACACAAATATACAGACAAGGGCTTGAGGAACACACAATAACGAGGCGCAGGTGGCCAGGGAACAATAACACAAGGTGGGTGAACAGAGGCACAGGGGACAACGGGAGGCAATGGTATACAGGAAGTAAACAAAGGCGCACAGGGCTAACCGAGGAGGTAAATAACACAATTACAAAATAAAAGTCCAAACACAAGGTCACAGACAGCGAAACTACAAACATGTACAAATCACTGCTTTGTGATTTGTGTGTGACAGCTTTGTGTGAAAATAAAGAGCATCATCCACTAATACAGATATTTTTGAGTTTTCGTCTTAGAGACATAAAAAGAACAACCACGGAAACATTGAACCCTTTTCTAATATTATTGCTGAGGTCTTCTAGAATAGAATCATATATTCCATTTGTGCATCAATGTTTTTAGTTAAACAAAATGTACAAAAACATCAAGGCATGTCAGACAACTTAGAAAAGTCTAAAAGGCCTTGGACCTAGAGTGTTAAAGTCAAATAGAACAAGACCACGAGAGAGACAGCAGGATTCTCCCTTTTCCCCTCCTTCTGCTGCTACGGTGGTGTATTCTTTTCTCTCCTCACAACAAATGGCCGAGGAGAGATTTCCGGAAGGGTCGTTACAAAAGCCCTGCATACAAACACACACGCACACACACACAAAACACACACACACAGACACACAGACACACACACACACACACACAGACACACACACACACACACACACACACACACACACACACACACACACACACACACACACACACACACACACACACAGACACACACACACACACACACACACACACACACACACAGACACACACACACCGCTGAGTTTATGGGAACGGCACAGTGTGTCAGAAGCCCCAAAAAGCTCTTGGGCAGAAAGCTTCAAAATGGCTGCTGACGCTAGCATACAAAACAGCGGTAGCCTATATATGCCACCAGGGTGACACTGAGGCGCATTTATGTTTATTTCTCGCTGATGAGGCCAAACAGCCAAGTCTTGTTAGGCTTCCTTCCAGCGGCTGTACGGCGCGGGGCCCTTAGGTTTATTGGTTTAATAAATGGCTCCTCTGTTGCCAACGCCTGTCATCTGCATTCTGGGAAAAGGCTTTTCAGCCATTTCTTATTTTACAGCTGCCTGCCGCTTCTCGGAGAGCTAATATTACTTTTAGACAAATCCTCCGAGGGGGTTTCAAATCACAATTCTGCAAGCAGCTGAATTCTAAAACGAGGTGCTGTTTTTTTTCTTTTTTTACTGGGAGTGTGTAACAAGACAACAAAAGTGCATGCATCAAGTTAGCCATAAGAACAGGGAGATCTTCTCTGAAGGTCAAGGTTGAGGGAGAAATGAGTGTGTGTCAAATCCCAGGTACCGCCCTGCAAGCTCTGATTAAAACACACACACACACACACACACACACACACACACACACGCGCACACACACACACACACACACACACACGCACACACGCACACACGCACACACATACACACACATACACACACACACACACACACACACACACACACCTGCATATATCATCCAAAGGTCAGTACTTGTAGTTGTGTGCAATGTGCCCTCCTGCACGTGTAAGCAAGGCTATAAAGTATCACCAACAGAGTTCTTCACGTGGACCGCTGCGGTAACAAAAGTGGTATTTATATTTAATGACTAAAGCCGTGCCCAACAAACGTGAAAGTTTCTCCTCTACTCTACTCTGAGGATACCCATCTCCTCCCTGAGAGGAGGGAGTAATGGACTGGTGGAAGAACAGATGTCTGATTACATATTTAATGGCTGTAAAGTCAGCAGTAATTTAGAATCCGCTTCAGGCCAGACCTCATTGTGTGGATTGTCAGTGTGCCTGTCCTATCACTTCCATTAGCGAAAGTCCACAAGAGCTGCAGGTGTGATACTAAGTATGGACAAACTAAGTATGGACAAACTAAGTATGGACAGGCTCAGCATGGGCAGACTAAGTATGGACAG
>NC_137919.1:3373580-3377019 GCF_963457725.1 Sprattus sprattus
CGGTGTGACTGTAGGCTGCCAAGCACCGCGCTCACGTATAGTCACCAAATGACGGTGTGACTGTAGGCTGCCAAGCACCGCGCTCACGTATAGTCACCAAATGACGGTGTGACTGTAGGCTGCCAAGCACAGAGCTCACGTATAGTCACCAAATGACAGTGTGACTGTAGGCTGCCAAGCACAGAGCTCACGTATAGTCACCAAATGACGGTGTGATTGTGGGGCTGCCAAGCACCGCGCTCACGTATACTCTCCAAATGACGGTGTGACTGTAGGCTGCCAAGCACCGCGCTCACGTATAGTCACCAAATGACGGTGTGACTGTAGGCTGCCTCTGCAGCAGTCAGGCTATTGTTCCACAAAGGCGTCTAAGTTTTTGCTGCATTTCCTTTCCTCTTGCTTGCTAGGTTTTAGGGGGTTCAACATTTGAACAAAGGATGATTGCGATTGTTTCGGTTTTTGTAAAAGGATTTGAGAACAAAGAAAAGGGAGAAGGGAGGAATAGATAAGATAGAGGGATAGATAGGTAGATAGATATATAGACCGACCGATAGAGAGAGAGCAAAGACAGAGATGAGAGAGAGAGAGAGAGAGAGAGGGAGAGAGAGAGAGAGAGAGAGAGGGAGAGAGAGAGAGAGAGAACATATTTGCTTACCTATGGGAAAGCCTGGCTCAGAGGTATAGATGGGGAGGGGGGTTAGGGGGGTTAGGGGGGGAGTGGGTAGGATAATAGTGGACACATGGGGATCGCATGTCAAACAGACGCCATGTGAGCTTTTCGACTAGAAACATCCTAATAATCGGCACGTCTTAAGGAGCGAGCGAGCGAGCGGAGACGAGGCGTGGTGCCGTCCTGTAATGTATGTGTGTGTGTGTGTGTGTGTGTGTGTGTGTGTGTGTGTGTGTGTGTATGTGTGTGTGTGTGTGCGTGGGCCGTCCTGTAATGTATTACAGATCATGCGGCGGCGTCCCCCCGTGGGATTTATTTTTAGCGTGGCGCAGAAGATCTCTTTAACATTGAAATGTCATCCTAGGCTTTTCCCGTGAGTGGCGGTGAGTGGCGGTTATATGAGGGTCAATAACTAGGGGAGTGTGAGATGGAGAGATAGAGGGAGGTGGAGGAGAGAGGAGGAGAAGAAATGGTAATCTAGTCTGAAATCTCTCTCTCTCTCTCTCTGTCTCTCTCTCTCTCTCTCTCCTCTCTCTCTCTCTCCTCTCTCTCTCCTCTCTCTCCCTCTCTCTCTCTCTCCTCTCTCTCTCTCCCTCTCTCTCTCTCTCCCTCCGTGCTGAGTGTCTCTTTCATAGCCATGGCATGCATTTCTAAAGACCCTTGAGATGGAGAGAACATGTTTGTACACATCTGTCTAGCATGTCACCTCATTAGATCCGAGAAAGCGCCTTAATGAAGTGGGATATGAAGCAAGCCATAGAAAGTTTCCAGAGAGGCCTCAAAAAGAGGCGATGTCAATAGCCTTCACATAGGACACCTATGGACTGGGTGGCGTGTGTGCTCCATGCCACACAGCCAGGCCAGTAAAGGGTGTGGCTGGAGTATCACCAGATCAGGACCCTGTCATGGCCAGCCCAATTTCGAGACCTGAATCCCATAAAAAAAAACTCTGAAATGTGATCAAGAGGAAGATGGATGGTCACAAGCCATGAAAAGAAGCCGAGCTGCTTGAATTCTTGCGCCAGGAGTAGCATAAAGGCACCCAACGGCAATGTGAAAGACTGGTGGAGAGCATGCCAAGACACATGAAAGTTGTGATCTTAAATATGGACTGGGTGGCGTGTGTGGGACAGCGGGCGGAGTTGTGGAGGTGGTGAAGGGTGTAGATGGATGGATGGATGGATGGATGGATGGATGGATGGATGGGTAGGAAGGAAGGATTGAATAGAAATTTCCAGAGAGGCCTCAAAAAGAGCATATTGTTGTTGTTGTAATTGTATAAAAAAATAATAAATAATAATACATTTTATTTAAAGCGCCTTTCATGACACCCAAGGTCACTCACAAACAGGTTATTAAAATTACAATAATCTCATAGAAATAAATAAAAATAAGACAAATTAAAGTCAGTCAGTATCAGAGATTACTTTCCGCTAAAAGGATGAGAAGAAGATTGGAGAAGAAAAAAGGGCCCTTTCCAGCTGGTAGGACCTTAGATTGTTAAACACCACGACTAAAACCTTTCTCATGAAAAAGGGCTCATTAAACTTTCAAAGCTACCACAGGTCCAACAGCGCACCCAGCATCTCCTTCTCTCTCTTTCTCTCTTTCTTTCTCACTCTCTTTCGCTCTCTCTCTGTCTCTCTCTCTCTCCGTCTCTCTCGCTCTCATCTCTCTCTTCTCATTGCTACTGAATTCCCTCCCATGCAGCCAAGTTAAAAGGGCTGTAATCAATACCAGCCCAAATCTTTCCACTTTCATCAAGGATATGACTCCTCTTTGAGTAATCCATTTCTCCGTGGATGGATGAAACACCGCATGGCAGGCAGGGCAGGCGGGAGAGAGTGAGGCCCAGGCAAAGCAATCCACTCTCTCTTCCCCCCTCTCCTCCTCCTCCTCTCTCTCTCTCTCTTCCTCCCTCTCCTCCTCCTCCTCTCTCTCTCTCTTCCCCCTCTCCTCCTCCTCCTCTCTCTCTCCTCCCCCCTCTCCTCCTCCAAAAAAAGGACCAAAAAAAGAGGAGGAAAAAGAGAGAGTGGATTTCCAAATTATTTGATTATTTACTCGACCCCCCCCCCCCCCCCCCCCCCCCCTAACAGGTCCATCTGTCTCCAGTCCATTTCCTCATCCTACTCCTTACTGCAGTTTTGTAATAATATAACCCCTTTCTTTCTTTCTCTCTCTCTCTCTCTCGCTCCCTTTCTTTGCCACTCATCTGCTGTCGTTGCCTGAGGCTATAGAGGGGAGAGAGGATTTCATCAAGTACGGACAATAACAGGGGGAATATCTACCTGCTCACCAATCTCCTCGCTGCATAATGCCTTTTTTTAATGAATGCCAGCAGTGGTGTTGAAAGCTCTTGCGTCAGACCCATTAATTCACCAGTCTTTTCACACAGGGGGTGATTTTCATTGCCGGTTAATTGAGTAATGAAATATGTTTATAACTGCTGTCTGAACTGAGGGAGCGGGGAGTTGGCAGGTTGTGTGTGCGCAAGTGTGTGTGTGTGTGTGTGTGTGTGCGTGCCTGTGTGTGTGTGTGTTGGGGAGGGGGGTTAAGACAGCTGTATAAATACACACAATAATCTCTCTTCCCCTCCCTTCTCTGAAGGTCAAGAGCGACTCCCTTAAACACTAAATATTTTATGACATCAAAATGAAAAATAATACATCTAATTCAACCCTTCAGGAGCTGGGCGGTAAGAGGCGGTGGGGTGCCCTCAATAATGGCATTCAGGTCGGGGGAGAGGAGGAAGCACCAAGCCTTCAGCAC
>NC_137919.1:3387219-3394719 GCF_963457725.1 Sprattus sprattus
CACACACACATCCGTAGTGTTACACACACACACACATCAGTAGTGTTACACACACTTGGCCCGCAGCATGGCGACGTGAAGGGGAGGCCACACGCAGGTTGCAATTAGTACGTACATTTATGAAGGTAATATGAAAAGTTTGAAAGTAATTGGAAAGATTTAATAAAGAATGTCAAAACAATGAAAGAAAGCACAAATGTAGCATCAGTCGGTGTCTAGGGGCGTCAGCCAGACAGAACACAAAAGCTTAATGGGAGTGGAAGGGAGAGCCCTCTAGCCCAAGTGGAAAGTAGAGCTCTTATCCCCCTGAAACCCACCACACCTGCGCACCAACTCACCTCCTGCAGAGCGAGAGCGAGAGCGAGAGCGAAAGAGAGATCGAAAGAGAGAGAGAGAGCTCAGGCTCACAAGATGGGCAGGCCATGGAAGGCCAGATAGGGCCACATCAGGACATCCTGTGTCACAGGTTTGTCAACAATGATTGGCTGTATCAGCAGAATCCTACCTTCTGATATTTTTTCCCCAACGGAGTAGTGCCAGACTGAACTTCCAGACCTCAAATGTTGTGGGCGGGGCTAAGTTCGGTGTAGTATCCAGGCTAGTGTCACAGGTTTGTCAACAATGATTGGCTGTATCAGAAACACACCGTGTGATCTGTCCTGAGCGCTCTGGATGGGGCAGGTTTTCCTTTAAGAGCGGGGCGGAGCAAAGTACAACCCTCACCGGTCACTGAGTTCCTGCCGCTGTTTAAACTCCCTCACCACAGGACGCTGCCACCTAATCATGCTTCACAGTTGGGATGGTGTTAGGCAGGTGATGAGCGGTGCCTGGTTTCCTCCAGACATGACGCTGAAGTATCGATTTCTTCAGACCAAAGATTATTTTTTCTCACATTCTGAGAACCCTTCAGGTGGCTTTTTTTTGAAAACTCCAAATGAGGCTTCTGTCGGGCCACTCTGCCATAAAGCCCAGACCAGTGGAGTGCTACAGTGATGGTCGCCCCTTCTGGAAGTTTCTCCCTCACCTCCGCACAGGATCTCAACCAGAGTGAACATCGGGGATCCGTTCTTGTTCACGAGTCTTACCCAGTCCCACCCCCAATTCCTCCGTTAGGCCAGGCATGCAGCTCTAGGAAGAGTCCTGGTTGTTCGAAACTTATTCCATTTAGGAATTACGAAGATAATCCCCAGAGCTGTGGCTCAACATAATCCTGTCTCTGAGCTCCACAGGCAGTTCTTCCGACCTGATGACTTGGTTTTTGCTCAGATATGCACTGTCAGCTGTGACACCTGACGTAGACAGATAGCACAGACAGGTGTGTGCGTGTCCAAATCACGTCTAATTAATTTAATTTTCAACAGGTGGACTCCAGGTGTAGAGGCATCTCAAGGACAATCAAGAGAAATAGGATGCACCCGAGCTAAACTTCAAGTGTCATAGAAAATTGTCTGAGTACTTACGTTTTGAAGACATTTGCAAAAAATAGCATTATATCATTATGTCTTAATGGTACTGAGTTTAGACTGATGGGGGGGGGGGATTTCAATTATTTTAGCATGAGGCTGCAACATAACTGTGAAAAAAGTGAAGGGGAATACTTTCTAAATGCTCTGTGTGTGTTCTTGTGAGCACAGAACCTTCTAGAAGGCCTAGCCAATCCATCCAGTCTCTGTGGTAAAATGTTTTTTTTTCTTCTTCTTCTCCTGAACTAGAGTGTAGATTTGAGAGTTGACAGATGTCTCTTTTTGCTTCATATTCTTTTTGAAAGAAGCCTCAACACCAACATTTGTAGATGTCTGACTGTTGCCTCAGGGTTCCTACACTGTAAAAAAGGATTTGTTGTTTTAACTTAAAAAAGTAAGTAACCTGGTTGCCTTAAAATTTTGAGTTAATTGAAACTCATATATTAAGTTAGCACAACGTGGTAATCAAGTTGCTTCAACTAAAGATAGCTTGTTGATCTGACTAAAATTCTAAATCAGACAGTGTTCTATTAACTCAAGAATCTTTGTTAACACAACATTATCTTTAGTTAATGTGACTTGAAATTATACATCATATCAACTCATTTGAGCATGGGATGCATTGAGTCAACTCCTCAGTTTACGTTAACTCAACTTTTATGTTTAATTTGTCTTGACTAGGATCTTACTCAGGTTAACCTAATATACCTTGCTGTAATAACATTTCAAGAAATTGACTTGGTTGCCTTAAAAATCTAAGTTCTCTCAACTCAATATACCTTGCTGTAATAACATTTCAAGAAATTGACTTGGTTGCCTTAAAAATCTAAGTTCTCTCAACTCAATATACCTTGCTGTAATAAAATTTTTTAAGAAATTGACTTGGTTGCCTTAAAAATCTAAGTTCTCTTAACTCATTGCTTAAGTTAACATGACAAAAGCCCTTTTCTATGCTCTACCAGCTATTCTGACAAAACTGATAACATACATAAATAAGCAAACAACTTAATGTACAAGAATACATAACATTTATATTTATTTCAGATCAAAATAATGACCATCTTTTACAAGTTACATGTAATATGAGAGTGTTTTGAGTCGAATACGAGAACATTGTGTGTGTGTGTGTGTGTGTGTGTGTGTGTGTGTGTGTGTGTGTGTGTGTGTGTAATATTACTAACAAAGTTTAGATGAGTCTATGAATAACAGTATAGAAGTGATGCACTTCATATAAATGACGCACATTTAACAGTATGTAACAGTATAGAAGTGATGCACATTTAACAGTATGTAAAAGTATATACTGTACTCTTAGAGAGGTTTACACAGGAGTTTGTTCCGTAGTCCGTGAACTCTCACAGAGCAGGTGTCTCCACCAATGTTCATCACAACTTTTTGGATGACCTCGCAGATGTACCGTAACTCCTTGGGATAACCAATGTTTAGGGCATATAGAAGACCAAAAAGAATAGCAAAGGCGTACGGCACATCCTTCAGGTCAAGAAGAACGATTTATCCCTTCGACCATCTTATCTTCTTTGTGAGTTGGCTAATCAGGGAAGAAAGAAAGAAATTACAATAGGACACAAAACACAGCCTTCAACGGCATTTGTTGGTTAACAATGTATTTCATCAGTGAAAAGTCGAATAACGGTAACTTAACAGCTGTTTCAAGAACTCAAAGGACCAAAAATAGTTTAGTTAGTATCTCTTTAAAGTGAACGCTTTCACACTTTATAAGAAACACTTGGGCCAGAAACAAAATGAACTAATTACCCACATGTAAATGACTTATAGATTATCCAACAGTTAAGAAGGTAAGTACAGGAACTTAGGTAGGTATTCTTGGTTATAGGTTATCCATAAGGTACGTAACGTAGGCAAATAAGCAGGGCAGGAATCCGGGAGCATAAGGCAGACATGGAAACAGTGAGCAGGCGGGGCCAATCCCAAAATAATTGTCAATGCATGTGGCAGGTGGCTGGGCTAGTTGTGTACCTGTTGTGCTCTGGTTGGCGGGAATTATATGAACATTGCTCCTCCCTTCCTTTCGTTATAAACTTCATCAATCAACTTAAATTCATCACATTATTCGGAATTAATGTATTATTTCAAATGGATCCAACACCCATCTAACTTATTTGGAATTCCAGCCCAATAGGTTTACCTCGTACATACTCGAGATGTCCCTATTAAACTGCTAATTCTTCGTTTAAACTGTAACCTCTCAAATTTAACAACAAAGAGATGTTCACATACCTCACATATCTTGAAGAACTTAGAGGGCTGCTCTCTCAGGAAGTAAGGAAGGCCAAGAAGGACAAAGCTCTCCTACGTTGGTTCGAGTTCTGCAATAGGGCACACTGAATATTCCGAACAGAATCTCTGATCATCTAGTCGCATAAGTGTCGCATGAGAATATGATTTCTAACAGACATGAAACACTGTGAAGGAAATTTTGGTTTAATTTTAGAAAAACAAATACTCACATCATCATCAAGAGACTGGACAAGGCTCTTGAGCTCTTCAATGCCATCTCTCGTCTTGTACAAACGCAAGAATCTTGGCACATACTCATCAAGTCAATCAAAAAAGGTCTTCTTGAGGTCTATGGACACTATACGTCTGAATTCTGCCGGAATCTAATCAAATGCAAGGCACACAATGGGAATATATTATACAACAAAACAGAAACACGTGGTCAGATTTTATGTTTTGAGACTAGGCTAAGTGGATCAACTATCTTTATCATTTATGTTTCAATGCAATTCTATTTTTAAGAAAGTAACCCCCGCTTCAAGAAAGGATACTAACCTGTTTCGCTGTAAACAAAGCAGGCCATCTGCTCTTCACATCCTTAACCAAAGGCTCGTCCTCGATCACTTCCTTTCGCCTTAAAGAAAATGTGCTGTCCATAAGGGCATCAACTTCTTTCCAGTCCACAGTCCTTTTCTTCATCTCACACTCTAAACTCTTCATCTTCACTCTCACACTCTTACAGCCAGTAATGCGCAGCTTCTTCCTGAAGTTCCCCATTTTAAATTTCAGGCTGAACTTCCAAGCAAACCAGCCACATGTAGATCAAGGCTATACACACACACAACCAAACATTCGGGGTTAAAGATAAAACAAACACTGAAATGTTCCATGGTATGTCAACATATGATTTTCACAAACTACTATACAATGAAATACTAGTGCTGTACCTCGGTGGAGCAGAAAAGCCTTTGGAGAGATGAGATGCCCTCCTCGAATGGTGTATAGTGAGAGTGGAGGGTAGTCATTTAGATCCTGAGGGTCTATGATGGTGATGTCAAAGGCCTGGCTCTTGCACAGTTCAAAGCATCGGAGGTGCTCCACAGACCATGCTGCTAAAGGTTCAACAATGAATTCAGTTTTTTGAGGAACAATAAGCACTTTTACTATCTTCTTCTTCTGAAGGTACAGTGACAGTCTATGTATATACAGGGCAAAGGGCAAGAGCTTCCATAATGTCCATGCTTACATTTATAATATTTGAAATCATGAATGCGTTGATTAGCCAGTCTACCTGGTCCAGTACAACCATATATTTCTGTTGAAAAGAAAATATAGTGTTAGCATATCTAAAGGGCAAAAAATACCAGAATTTAATGTAAAAGATAGCCATACACATACTTTCAATTAAAAGATGATAAAGATTAAAAGACCATTACAAGCATTGAGATATCACCTAGAGAGGCCAATGCATTTTTCTGCACTTCAATACTGTCTTTTGAAAATAACAATACAATATTTAATCAATGGATTGTCATAAAGAGCCACATTGGTTCTTGCAGGCAAATCCGTGCCATACAATACTTTTTATGAAGCTATGTGTTCCCAATAAAGTATTGATAAAAAGAAATTAAATTATTCAGTTATCAATAAATGATCCATCATTCATTTAATGTTATTGTTAAATTGAATCATTTTGGAGCTTTTTTGGTGCTTGAGCCAAATGACGGCATGGTGCTCTCTCACATGCACATGATCATGAGTAGCTTAGCTAGCTAACTTAACCACAACTTCTGCCTTATGAGCCAGAATTAAAACACTGCATTAAAACTGCCCTCAAACGACCAAAACTGCCCTCAAAAGCCACAATTCAAGCATAACAGGCTTAACATGAGCTAGCAATGTACTTGGCTAACCAGTCCTTCTTGCAACCAGCTAGCTAGCATTAATGGTTACAAAGGAATGTAATATAGCCTAATGCTAAGACTTTGCCGTTAATTATTTATTTATTTAAGCGTTTATTTGAAAAGGGACAGTGTACATTGATAAACATTTCCCAGAAAATTACCGTTTGTCCTTTAAGTGAACAAATATATGTTTCAACCCAATTTTAAGATAATGTGATCTAGTCGACGTTTTCTTGCAGCTGGTCCTGCATAATGCAAACCGTCTATCTAGCTAGCTACTGTATGATAGCCAGCTAATCTTCAATACAATTTCGGTTATCAAGTGCTTAGCTTGTGAGTTTGCACTGTCAGTTTACCACGGATTTAACCATCATCTATTTTCTGTTTCTATTCCACCCTACAAACAAAACTCAAATCATAAAGAAATAAAAACGAACTCTTAAAGCGAACTTTACTCACCATAAAACCACGTTGGTTGAGCCTACAACATTTCCATCCAAGCACAAAATGTCGAACTTCTGTTCTTGTTCTTCTTATTTTTTGTGGCTGTTGGCGGCGGTTGGCTCAGCATAAAGAAAATCAAAGGAATTCACGCGGGGTATATCTGCGCATGCGTGCGAAAGGTGACGCAGAGCCAGAGGCAAGTGAACTAATGACGGTTGTTGAACCAACAAGAAATATTAATTTGTATCAACTCATTGCAATTGTGTCATTAGTTTACACGACAAAAACACAGATTATTAAGTTATCTGAACACCACTGGTGAATAAAGGTCAATTTGACAAAAAAGTTTAAGTTAAGATAACAAAAAGGCCAAATCATTTTTTACAGTGTAATATTACACAAGCACAGACTCAGTTGGTTACATCAGTTAATCACTTACTACATGTACCTTCTGTTCAGAAACAAGCACGCACACCCCATGGCTTTGTTCTGCTTGATGAATGAAGCAACAGGACTCATCTGTTAGGAGGTCTACCACTCACTCTGAGTGTAACCACCCGGGTTTGTCACTAAACCCCGTACTTGGAATACGCCCCCGCACCTACACTTCATCAATGCTGTGTCATACCCACAGATAAGGGCAGTGAGACAGGGAGGAAATTAATGGACGATTTATCTCAGATATACCCCAGGTTGTTTTTAACTAAACCCCAGATTGGGGGCCTAGTCTGCACGATAGTGGTTCGCTACCTGAGTCTCCAAGGTGGCCTACTGCAGTTTGGGGAATCCTGTCTTTCGATAGTGTTTAGTTTACTCTCTGAGAAAGGTTATAATGTTTACCTGTTACCTTTTCAGCGGGAGCGTGTAGCCCTCCTGGTCACCTGCCTCTCTCCAGTGCTACACCCTCTTCCTTTGTTCTTGCCTGAACGTTCCATGGTGGAGGGGAGCCTTCAGTAGACTCACACTGCCCCCTACTGGTGGAAATGAGTGCCAAGTATGTGCACACAAAAACAGGGGGTGGGAAAAATGAAGCCCAACAAGACAAGAGGCCACTGACACATGTCCAACGCACACACACACACACACACACACACACACACACACACACACACACACACACACACACACACACACACACACACACACACACACACACACACACACACACACACAGGTACAGGCACAGGGGCTGTAGTGTAACACTTTAATACAGGGGTCTTGACTTCAGCAGCCAAAATGAGTTTGGCACACACACACACACACACACACACACACACACAGGTACAGGCACAGGGGCTGTAGTGTACATGATCGTAATGCATACTGAACAGTGAAATCACTGTCAAGATTTGCATGGAGTGCAGGGGCCCTTCCCCTCAGTGTGAAGCCCTCATTCATAAATGATTAATGTTCTGACACGCATGAGGGAG
>NC_137919.1:3404719-3407038 GCF_963457725.1 Sprattus sprattus
TTTAAAGTGATTTTATTGAGGTGATCCATCAGTATAAAGAAAACAACAGCCCACGCTGTATAATGAGGGTGACATATTTATGGCTTCAATCACAACTAGTCTCATATCGCTCTTCTGATATCTGATATAAATACTTTTAGGACTACCAGCATTTTGTTTTCTTTCTTTTCCCCCACATTTTTCCCAGAGTTTTCCACAGGAAAACAGGAAAAAAAGGAAAAAAGATTGTGTTATGGATTACAAAAAAAAAAAATTAAGTCCAGACCTCCCCCAGTGCCATCCTGATCTCACCCAGTGCCATCCTGATCTCACGAGTGCCATCCTGATCTCACTCCTCTCTCACCAGTGCCATCCTGATCTCACCCAGTGCCATCCCGATCTCACCCAGTGCCATCCTGATCTCACCAGTGCCATCCTGATCTCACTCCTCTCTCACCAGTGCCATCCTGATCTCACCCAGTGCCATCCCGATCTCACCCAGTGCCATCCTGATCTCACCAGTGCCATCCTGATCTCACTCCTCTCTCACCAGTGCCATCCTGATCTCACCCAGTGCCATCCTAATCTCACCCAGTGCCATCCTGATCTCACCAGTGCCATCCTGATCTCACTCCTCTCTCACCAGTGCCATCCTGATCTCACCCAGTGCCATCCTGATCTCACCCAGTGCCATCCTGATCTCACCCAGTGCCATCCTGATCTCACCAGTGCCATCCTGATTTCACCAGTGATCTCATCCCAATCTCACCAGTGCCATCCTGATCTCACCAGTGCCATCCTGATCTCACTCCTCTCTCACCAGTGCCATCCTGATCTCACCCAGTGCCATCCTGATCTCACCAGTGCCATCCTGATCTCACCCAGTGCCATCCTGATCTCACCCAGTGCCATCCTGATCTCACCCAGTGCCATCCTGATCTCACCCAGTGCCATCCTGATCTCACCCAGTGCCATCCTGATCTCACCCAGTGCCATCCTAATCTCACCCAGTGCCATCCTGATCTCACCAGTGCCATCCTGATCTCACCCAGTGCCATCCTGATCTCACTCCTCTCTCACCCAGAGGCGAGGGAAAAAAGGAGAGAAGGATACTGATAAGCATTCTGCTCTCTGACGACAAGGAAGTCACAAAACCAACACATCATAAAAGTTCCTGGCTTTCGTATGGAAATATTATCCTCCATATTCTTTTTTTCTTGTTCACTCAGAAAGCATAAAATTATCTTTCTTGGGTAATAGTAGAATAGTTTTCTTTTTGCCTTACTGCGATGCATGTATGCATTTCTGTGCATTTTTTTCTGATTTAGAGTAATGAAAGTGACCTGCAGCTTCGGAAAGCAAAGCGAGGGTCCCAGAATTAGCATCCTAGACACTGTATCAAACCCAGAAGAAACCTTTAACTTACTTTAACTTTTTGAAAATGAATCATGCGCTTGGATGAGGAAGTGTGGCTGCCTATGCAAAACACAGCCTCCACCCCCCCTGGAATTACTATCAATGCACACAGCCACCCTTCCCACCCCACCAAGAATTACTATCAATGCACACAGCCACCCTCCCCCCCCCAAGAATTACTATCAATGCACACAGCCACCCTCCCCCCCCCCCCCCCCCCCCAAGAATTACTATCAATGCAAATGATGAAGCAGGGATTCCCATTAGCACTGAGGAGCTTGAATACACAAACACTTATGCAAACAGGTTTTAAAGCAGAACTCTGAGAGGGAAACAAAATAGCACTCCAAAGGGGGTATAGGGGGGGGGGGGGGGGCAGGTTTACTGTGCCTGAAAGAGACGTGTGAATATTTTACAGCACTGGTCTGGATAGGAATCATATGACTTTGCAGTGGATAACCATATATGCTCAACTGAATACTACCGAATAATGGCCAAATCATTTGCTTTTTTTGCAATTATAAATATGATGGGGGGGGGGGGGAAACAAAACAATGGTGAGCAATTGGACGGCAGACATGCTAATTGATCTTGGCTGGCGAGTTCGTAAGCGAATATGTGCACGGCGTGAATAAATAAAACAAACATTGCCGCATTCCAGCCAACGCTATTCACACACTCACACACACACACACACACACACACACACACACACACACACACGCGCATACAGTTCACAAGCCAATTTCACACTCCAGCGCCTTCCCAGACTGTTTGGACAGACGGAAGCCAGTGGCAGAATCAGAGAAGACAATGCATTTGTATTGGCTTTATTATTTTAAAAGGGGGGGGGGGATCTGAAGTGGAAAATATGATTCAGTTTTGGAGAGCTGAAACAGAACACAGTGTGTGAGAGAGAAAGAG
>NC_137919.1:3407238-3432238 GCF_963457725.1 Sprattus sprattus
CACACACGCACATTCACCCATCACCGTTCATGCTTAAAGATGAGAGCTGGCCTTGCTCAAGACATGCTACAATTACTGCCTCATAGTATCAAACCAATGTATGGGCCACAATTTAGCTGGTACTGAAGGGCAGTAATCGTAGCATGTCTTGAGCCATACTAGCGTCGACCCCCTCACTCAAAATACACTACAGATAAAATAGAGACAGATTCTTCTCACTGCTTGGGTGGACATGCAGCATTTTCTATTTTGGTTTGAAATGCTTTTACAATTATAGAAACAATGGAACACTCCAAGACTCTCGTTCTACCCCCACACACACACGTGTTGAAGAACACGCATGCAAAAGCATAGACACTTTAGCAAGGGTTGACACTTCTGGGTTACACTTCATATTAACTGTCTGGTTTTTGTACATAATATATTAAAGTACAACGTACTTGTTGTATAAATACACTTTGTCATGAGATGCACTTCGGGTTGTGATTAAGTTTAGTAAGAAGGTAATCACAAAGAAGATGAGACGTGTGTATAATATATATATTGTTACGTAAGGACACTGTTAAATAGACACTTAATACAATGTGAGACTTTGTTTTGTGGTAAAACAGCAGAATTTTGACCAACTGAGTCATTAAGAAGGTGGAGCCCTCCTTCTGCTTAAGCTGAAAGCTGATGGGGATGGAGATGCACGCGATGAGCCAATTAGACCTCCCTAGTGTCCTTTCGTCTCATCAGATAACTTCCCTCTTAATCTCGCTTAGTCAGTTTTTTTTTACCATGCACTTAAGTGCAACAATAAAAGTTCAGAAACGCCTCCGCGCTGAAGTGCTCTTTTAATTCCTCCTTATCAGCCCACGGCCTGCCACCACCGCTTAGCCTCTCAAAGACGCCGCAAAGACACAACGCCAACAGAATGAAGTTCCCTGCGTGGCAGATTTTTACCGTGGCACCTGAGTTAATTATTCAAAGCGTGCACCGGGCTGCACCCCCCCCCCCCCCCCCCCACCCAAAAACCCCTCTGTCTACACTACGCCCCCCCCCCCCCACCCGAAAACTCCTCTGACCACACTACACCCCCCCCCCCACCCCCACACCCCATGCCCCTGTGGCCCTGCCTCCACCCCAGCTGAGCGAGGCTCTTATCACAGAGGCTTCTGTAATTGGCTGTGGCTTATCAAATAAACGTTCCCGGTGGATTTCGGGACCAGTAACTGGGTGTGACATTCTAATGTGAAGACTTCACCTGGTGCAGCTCACGCGCTGTCGGGTGGTGCAGCGGTGTCTCCGAAGAACAAACGTGACATTTCATACTCCGAAGAGAGGGCTGGACCCCTGCCAACTTCACTTAAAGCGTTGAGTTATTGTGTTTATTTCTTTTCATTTTGATTCATTATCCTACGGGGACCGTTTGTTTGTTCTCAGTGCGGTGAGTTGTGTTCTAAGGTGTGGTGACAATCAGTCCTGAGCAAATCTACTGAAGGAACAATCTTTAAAAAAAAAATAAAAAAGCAAGACCAACATAGTGAGTGTGATTCATCAATAGAGAAAATGAAATGGCAACAGAGTAAAGAATTGAGTCATAAACCAAGAGGAGAGGGAGAAAGAGCGAGGGAGAGAGAGCGAGAGGGAGACAGGAAAGAGAGAGGGAGAGAAAGAGAGAGATAAAGAGTGTTAGAGAGAGAGAAAGAGATAGGGAAAGAGAAAGAGGAAGGGAGAGAAAAAGAGAGATAAAGAGTGTTAGAGAGAGAGAAAGAGAGAGGGAAAGAGAAAGAGGAAGGGAGAGAAAGAGAGCTGGAGAGAAAGAGAGAGATAAAGATTGTTAGAGAGAGAGAGAGAGAGGGACAGAGAAAGAGCGAGGGAGAGGGAACGAGAGAGATAAAGATTGTTAGAGAAAGAGAGAAAGAGAGAGGGAAAGAGAAAGAGGAAGGGAGAGAAAGAAAGAGGGAGGGAAAGAGAGAAAGAGAGAGAGAGAATGATTTGAGAAGATATAACTGATACTAGCTCAATAAAAGTGACTCATCACAACATGTTTGTGATGCTAGAGGGTACCATCCTGCCATTACTGAGAGAACAGCATCATGTCAGTCCTGCAGTGAGAGTCTCGTCTCACACACATCATGAACTTGGCAGGACACAGAGACAGCGGTCACACTTTAGGAACATGGACTGATAAAGTCTCCTCTCCAAGTCAATCAGTATTTATTTCAGAATTGTACTTTTATACTTAATACAAAATTTGGTATTTAACATTTTTGTATTGGGAGTGAAAATGTATAAAATAAAATTCACTTGGCTATGGGTGGTCCTCTTTAAGTGATCGTAATTAAACTGAGACCATTGAGATTTTTCTGTTTCTGTTTCCTTCGATCTGATCCTCTCAGTCCAGTCTTACATTATTCCACATACATTTGGATATCACATAGAGTCAGAGCTTATCCGTAATAAACAGAATTAAGACTAACACAGTTTGTGACAATAAGACAATAAGACAAAATAATCCGAGCTGATTCGCAATAAACTAAATTCTAAACCTGATTGTTCAAATCCTTGATTGTGATTGGCTAAAAGCTGTTGTAAAATCCAGCATTACCTTTCAATTTGACCTGATTACATTCCATATTACTGCGCGAATGGCAAGGCATTCATATAGTGCATTTCGTACCCAGTGTTCCATCTGGCTGTTGCGTTGCTTCAAGGGTTGCGTGGCAACGATTTATTTAGGAACTATAATTTTTAGTGGTGGAAGAATGACGGTTTATCATTAAACTATTGTTTCTTAAATTGAATTGTCTTTATTTATGAAACCATATCAAATATGTGTAGTAACAGGTTTAGAAAAGCAATAAGCCCAGCGAGTTCGTGCTTTGCGCTGATTTTAGAACAGGTAAGGGGGTTTAACGGCACTCCGCTTCGCGTCGTGCCTAACAACTGCCCTTACCTGTTCTAAAATCAGCGCAAAGCACGGCCTCTTGGGGCTTATTGCTTAATTAAACACTATTAAAGACTAAAAACCTTAGATCTGATCCTCTCAGTCTTACATTATACATTTGGATATCACTTCCTCTCAGTGCACAACTTTTTTTCAAACATTCAGGAAAGATATGAAACTGTTCACGGAAGAGAAATGACTCACTCACATGAATCAGACACGACTCACTAAAGCTATTCAAGTCATGGAAGACAACCTAAACCCTTGCAAACCGTCCATTTATAAAGCCTATTCACAGCAATTGCAAGTAATAGCTCTCTGAAATACAGCTTTTAGATGCCTCCATCTCCAACATCCATTCTCCTCCCTTATACAACAGTAGATGATTCGAAAGGTTGCTCAAGAAAGAAGACACTTTTGAGAAGAAGACACTTAAAAACACACTTGGAGGCAGCGCGTGTCGAGCCTGTAATTCAGGATCAAAGTTCTTCTTTTAGAGTGCTTCCTCGTGGCATGACAATGCGGATTACATATAGGTATACTATACATGCATTTGGATGTATGTTTCCCTCACCATCTGCCTCATTCCCCTTAAGACATTGCCCATTCAATAGCCAATAGGATCCATCACTTATCAGGTCTAAAGAAAGTCAGTGAGGCTAAGTGAGTCAGAGTGGATGACTTTTTCGTGATAAACTCAGAAAGACTTTAGCGTCTCTCTCTCAGTCACTCAGTGCCTGAAGAACAGAGTTTCCTCCCCAGCTCCTCAGCGGAGGCTTAAGCTCCTCTCGGCATCACGGCTTCCAGGCCTGGTTCTCCGGAGAGACGGGCGTCGAGTCAACTCAAGCTGAGAGAAGTCAAGCCACGCTGCGCTTTTTTTAAAAACATTTTTTATTTTGCCTCAGCGCCCATCTCCATGGAAACGTCCCCCGGTGGCACAGCCCATTACTGCAACAGACACTCGCGTGTTATTCGGGGAGGCTCCTGAGGAGATATCGGAGTCGGAGGGGTGTGAAAATACCTAAAATCTTTCTAATCGCTTTTTTTTTTTTTTTTTGTCTTTCCAACCACACTCCCAGACCATTCCCCAGTTCCTCAAACTCTAAGGCCTTAAGCCGAGGATCTGTTTGTATCGTAACATTTTAAACATTATGAGCGTTGGCTCTTTGGGTAACAGCAGTCTTACTCATCTTACATATTTGTAGATATTTGTACTCCGTCTGGTACTGGCAGGATTAAAAGCAGAACTTAGTGTTTGCGTATTTGCCCTGGGTTTTAAAGCTCTGTCTGTAGTCTAAGCACGGTTTCACAATCATTCCTATCAAATAAGAGCTTTGTAAGGGGATTACAACATCAAGATTTTCCAGTCAGTCAATGCCCTTTGATTGATTTCTTGTTGTGTAATGACACAGTTGTTAACCCTGCGACCCCTAGCAACCACAGAGGAGCTTTAAGTGATCAAGGTTTTACCCCTAATCATTAACATTTCTGTCACCAGTATTCTTCTCTATCACCAGTATTCTCCTCTATCACCAGTATTCTCCTCTATCACCAGTATTCTCCTCTATCACCAGTATTCTTTTCTATCACCAGTATTCTTTTCTTTCACCAGTATTCTTCTCTGTCACCAGTATTCTACTCTATCACCAGTATTCTCCTCTATCACCAGTATTCTTTTTTATCACCAGTATTCTTTTCTTTCACCAGTATTCTTCTCTTTCATCAGTATTCTTCTCTATCACCAGTATTCTTCTCTATCACCAGTATTCTTCTCTATCACCAGTATTCTCCTCTATCACCAGTATTCTTTTTTTATCACCAGTATTCTTTTCTTTCACCAGTATTCTTCTCTTTCATCAGTATTCTTCTCTATCACCAGTATTCTTCTCTGTCACCAGTATTCTTCTCTATCACCAGTATTCTTCTCTATCACCAGTATTCTTCTATATCACCAGTATTCTTTTCTATCACCAGTATTCTCCTCTATCACCAGTATTCTTCTCTGTCACCAGTATTCTTCTCTATCACCAGTATTCTTCTCTTTCACCAGTATTCTTCTCTATCACCAGTATTCTTCTATTTCACCAGTATTCTTCTCTATCACCAGTATTCTTCTCTTTCACCAGTATTCTTCTCTATCACCAGTATTCTTCTCTATCACTAGTATTCTTAACCAACCTCATTTACAGGCTTTTACTCCTTGTAGGCTGGCGACAATTGAAAGGAACCAGAACTAGATTGGGTCTAGATATGTTCAAGGTTCCTCACACTATCAGCTTCTGTCTGGGTTTTGAAAGGTAGTCTAAAGGGTTTCATTGAGTGATGGGAACTAAGTTAATAACATAATAACTATAACTATATAACTCTAGAACTAAATTCCAGCATTAGGCTTACAGATAGCAAGTAGGTCATGTAAGAGAGAGAGAGAGAGAGAGAGGGAGAGAGAGAGAGAGAGAAGCAGTGAGAATGAGACAGAAACTGTGCCAAAGTAAAAGATTTTAATCATGTCAAATCCAGCAGTCACACGGGTCTGTGACTTTCAGAGGTGAAAATGGATGCAGACAGGTGACAACCCATCACATACTGCAGGTTACAAACTGCTAATAATCTCCTCCTCTGAAAGCACACTCAAACACACACACACACACACACACACACACACACACACACACACACACACACACACACACACACACACACACACACACAGTGTCCACCTCGTTTAGCGGACTTCAATTTGAAAAATGGCACCACCTTCCCCATTAGCGGCGGCATCCTCCATCAGCCTGATGAGGGTCGGGGGGAGGTTAAGCGTCCCACTCTCGCTCGTCCTAATTGTTTCAAATCTTCAGCTCACTCTGCGGTGGTACGGCACCCTGATTAATCCCCGTCTTGTTCCGCTGCCGACTCCCGTTCTGGGCCACGGTGCCGGTAACGAGGCCGGGGAAGAGGCGATAAGGTCCTGATGAAAGACTGAATATCAGCGCCATGACGACTGAGAGATGGAGAGAAACAGAGAGAGAGAGAGAGAGAGAGAAAGAGAGAGAGAGGTGTGATGGTGGAGATGATGATAAGGTCCTGATGAAAGACCTCATATCAGCGTCATGACGACGGAGAGATGGGGAGAGACAGAGAGAGAGAGAGAGAGAGAGAGAGGTGTGATGGTGGAGATGATGATAAGGTCCTGATGAAAGACCGCATATCAGCGTCATGACGACTGAGAGATGGAGAGAGAGAGAGAGAGAGAGAGAGAGAGAGAGAGAGGTGTGATGGTGGAGATGATGATAAGGTCCTGATGAAAGACCGCATATCAGCGTCATGACGACTGAGAGATGGAGAGAGAGAGAGAGAGAGAGAGAGAGAGAGAGAGAGAGAGGTGTGATGGTGGAGATGATGATAAGGTCCTGATGAAAGACCGCATATCAGCGTCATGACGACTGAGAGATGGAGAGAGTCAGAAAGAGAGAGAGAGAGAGAGAGAGAGAGGTGTGATGGTGGAGATGATTATAAGGTCCTGATGAAAGACCGCATATCAGCGTCATGACGACGGAGAGATGGAGAGAGTCAGAAAGAGAGAGAGAGAGAGAGAGGTGTGATGGTGGAGATGATGATAAGGTCCTGATGAAAAACCGCATATCAGCGTCATGACGACTGAGAGATGGAGAGAGAGAGAGGGAGAGAGAGAAGGAGGGGGGAGAGGGAGGTGAGATGGTGGAGGTGATGATAATAAGGTCTTTATGAAAGACTGCATATGGGCGTCATGACAGAAAGATGGAGAGAGACAGGGAGAGGGAGAGAGAGAGAGGGTAATGATGATGATGAGCAACTGAGAGAGAGAGAGAGAAAGAGAGAGGTGTGATAGTGGAGTTGATGATAATAAGGTCTTTATGAAAGAGTATGAAAGCGTTATGACAGAGAGAGAGACAGGGAGAGAGAGACAGAGAGAGAGGATGATGATGTTGATGATGACGATGGTGATGATGATGATGATGTTGATGATGACGATGGTGTTGATGATGATGATGATGATGATGATGATGATGATGATGGTGATGATGATGATGATGATGCTGATGATGATGATGGTGATGATGGTGATGATGATGATGATGGTGATGATAATGTGCTGTGTCTTTGCGAAGTTAAAGCTTCTGTTATCCAGAGACAAATATAGAAAGGTGAAGAGAGAGATGATGATGATGATAGTGATGGTGTGATGAAGATTATGCATGACGCTTCCTGAAGACTAAGCTTCATTTGTCTAAAAATATGGCATAGACAGACTGACTGAGAGAAAGAGAGAGAGAGAGAGAGAGAGAGAGAGAGAGAGAGAGAGAGAGAGAGAAAGAAAGAAAGTCTAAGTGAACAGATTTAATTTCCTGGTTCTTTTCCCCAGGCGCATTCACCTGTTGCCATCCTGTTGCTGTGGACCTCCGCTCAGGGTTTCAAAAGGAATGTTCCCCCCCAAAAAAATGTGTGATTGATTTTTGTCTAAAAGTTGGCTAAATGCTTTTGGCGAAAACTTGCCTTATTAAACAGTCTGACAGTGTGACCTTCCAGAGGCTAGCCATTGATCAGTCTCTCTTGAACCCCACAGAGGGCAGCTCCCTGAACAGAACACACACACACACACACCCTCACACCCTCACACACACACACACACCCACCCACCCCCACACACACACACACACACACACACACACACACACACACACACACACACACACACACACACACACACACACACACACACACACACACACACACACACACACAGCTCCCTAACGTATCCACATTCATCTTCTTAATCCCCAATAAACAAGTCATCCTATCCTAATGTTGTTGTCATCCCCCCCATCTTTATTTCTCCAACACGCTTTGCAGTGATGGAATAACATCAGTGCCAACTAAACAGAGCTCTAAACAAAATGCATCTCCAGTCGAACAGGGCACAGTTTTGGCACGGGTGGAGAGGCGAGGGCCATCTCCCCGCGTCGCATACAAATCAGGAAGCAGTCATTAGGTGTAATGCTGAAAGCGGGCGATGCAAATTGTGCTAAATTGAAGACCTGGTGGTCTTGCGCTAGACATTTAAAGTACCTCGACAGAGTGATGGGCTAAGGGGGAGAATAGCTAATTGAGATGGCAGAGAGACATGTCAGTGTATTGCTGTTTTGAGTGTGTATGTTTACTTTGACTGTATTTTGCATATGTTTGAGCGTGGGTGTTTGTTTACATGCAAATGCCTGTATTTGCTCTTACCAATTCAATTATTTCATGTGAAATCTTTTCCCCAAAAGCATTATTTATATATATATATATTTTGAGCTGTTGAAGACAGTCTATCGAAAGTGGATGTTTAAAGGATTTTTAAAGGACGGTTCTGTTGCATCTTTGATAAGAAAATGTTTCGATTTCTATGGAAATGGAGTCGTTTCTACATCACATATGCTCAAAGGCATACACACACACACACAGACACACACATAGACACACAGACACACACACACAGAGAGACACACAGACACAGACACACAGAGACACACAGACACACAGACACATACACAGCAGATGGTCCGTGTCTAACAACCAAATCACTTTTTTGCTACTTTGTTTTGAAAAGACACTTGATTTTTTTTCCCTCTGCTCCGAGGCTTTTAAAAGTCCCGACGCTTGATTATCGCCAGCCATAAGAGTGTGTGTGTGTGTGTGTGTGTGTGTGTGTGCCAGCCATAAGAGCCACATCAAAGCCGGGAAAACAAAACAGACAGCGCTACAATAAAAGTGTCATCATCTGACCAGCTGCAATCAAAGAATGCAGATATGCAATCACTCGGCAAAACCCGGTGTCAGATGGGTTTCGCCCCTCTCTCTTTTTCTCTCCCATAATTGGCTCTGTATGAGTGTGTGTGTGTGTGTGTGTGTGTGTGTATGCATGCAACTGAAGTGTGACGTCCCATCCCATTTGCCGTGATGAATCAGTTTTGGGCATGTCGAACAGCTTTTGAGTGGCATTAGGTTGCCCGAGCCCCCCCCCCCCCCCACCAGCTTTAGGGCAGGATGAGACAGCAGGGGACGAGACACATATCTAACCGTCTTTGTTCGACACCAATCAGAGTCAGAAAACAGCCAGTTAGCTCGTGGCTAAATTTGTTCACCCACCAACCCGACGACAAAGAGGAGATGTTGGGGCGTAAATGTCGCCTGAGACTCAACTCCGAGACGTAGACATATGACATTTTGGATGGTTGAAAGGGTCTCACAAGGTCCTTTTTTGTGATTTGTTGGAACTTCGTAAAACACCTTGTGCTGAAACTTTAGTTTCGCTTGGTTCTCTAAACAAACAATGACAATTCTAAAGCAGAAGGAGTGTTGTGGATGTAAGACTGAGGCCGTATATTTGCAGTGATAATTCCAGGATATCTGAGGGCAAAAGTTTAACCATTAGTGCATGTTTAAGCATGCATATCTGCAAGCTGATTGGCTTGTTGACTCTGGTATTTGTCTGTAATGAATGTAAAGTTTTATCCCAACATAAACCCTTGAATTTATGAATGAATCTATCCCTCACATCCTCAATGCTTTGATGGAAACCAATGTCATTGAAAAGCAACGATCGCTAAATGCTAATCTCCATCTTCTCATCTTTGTTTTGGGTGGCAGCCATTAAAAGTATGCTGACTTCACTCGGCAACTGTAAGCTTATTGTTTTAGAGGTCTACAGCATATCAACATAACAATATGACATCATTAAGTTCTCAGCATCCTGGATGGGCTTACTGTGATAACCAGGCTGGTGGAGGACATAGGCACTCATCCATCGCCATGGACACTGACTGACTCAGTCCTCCCATCATGTTCACGCAGGGAGGCAGTGCGGGGCGCAGGGAAGTAAGGAGGACACGTTATACAGCGCTCCAGGGGACCCTCCAATCTGTCCCCATTTGCAACGAAGAGCCCCAGCGAACAGCTGTGTGCGTCCAGGCTGCCCTTCCCGGGCCACGGGGAACAGCAGAGGAAGAGCCCCAGTGAACAGCTGTGTGCGTCCAGGTTGCCCTGCCCGGCCACGGAGATGCAGAGGAAGTGCTGCTCACGCCCCCATACTACGTCATTCATCACTCACATGGCCAGGTTAGGAGATCTGGTCCAGGTTAGGAGATCTGGTCCAGGTGTGGAGATCTGGTCCAGGTTAGGAGATCTGGTCCAGGTGTGGAGATCAGGTCCAGGTTGGGAGATCTGGTCCAGGTTAGGAGATCTGGTCCAGGTTGGGAGATCTGGTCCAGGTTAGGAGATCTGGTCCAGGTGTGGAGATCAGGTCCAGGTTGGGAGATCTGGTCCAGGTTAGGAGATCTGGTCCAGGAGATCTGGTCCAGGTTGGGAGATCTGGTCCAGGTTAGGAGATCTGGTCCAGGTTAGGAGATGTGGTCTAGGTTAGGAGATCTGGTTCAGGTTAGGAGATCTGGTCCAGGTGTGGACGAGATGCAGACGAGATGCCAAGACAGGGTCAGGTCTAGTTGGGATTCTGACGATGTAGAAGATGGCTGTGGATATGACAGAGGAGTACTAGTGGAACACATACACACGCACTAATGGATGCACACACACACACACACACACACACACACACACACACACACACACACACACACACACACACACAAGTTAAAGCTAAATAATGAGAATGTTACATCAAAGAATAGTGAGTGAAACTACATATGAAAAGAATGAAGAAAAATGTAGAAGTGTGATGATGAGAGAGGCAGGGAGACTGGTGGGCTCTCTCTCTCTCTCTTTCTTTCTCACTCACACACTCACACACACACACACACACACACACACACACACACACACACACACACACACACACACACACACACACACACACACACACAAAAACACACACACACACAGTAAGAGGTTAGAATGCCATACTAGATATGAGAGACCACTATCAAGTTCCAGCTGGAGTGTTTTCAAACGTGTTTTCTAAGACGGCATTTTCTTTGATAGCCTCAGGCCTGTGTTTGCTAACGGCACAAAAGTGGCCTTCAGGCATGAGAGAGAGAGAGAAGTGGGAGAGAGAGAGAGAGAGAGAGGGAGGGAAAGAGAGAGTGAAAGAAAGAGGAAGAGAGAGAGAGAGGGAGAGAGAGTGTGAAAGAAAGAGAGAGAGAGAGAGGGAGAGAGAGTGTGAAAGAAAGAGGAACATAGAGAGAGAGAGAGGGAGAGAGAGTGTGAAAGAAAGAGGAAGAGAGAGAGAGAGAGAGAACAAGGGAGAGGGAGGGAGAGTGAAAGAAAGGGGGATAGAGAGAGAGAGAACGAGAGAGGGAGGAGAGTGAAACAAGGAGGAAGAGAGAGAGAACAAGGCCTGGGAGAGTCAAAGAAAGAGAAAGAAAGAGAGGGAGAAAGAAAGAAAGAGAGAAGCGACAAGTTGCGCGCCTTCTCACAGTGTAGCGACCATCACACGACCCCCTCCCCCCTGATTATGCTACATGTGATTGCGCAAGGTCGTCCATCCTTGCCCGATCCCTCTCCATAACTGTCAGGGCCGTTTGCGTTTTATTGCCTCGCCGCGCGACTCTCGCCTGAATATCAATAAGGCTTTTTATGGGATTCTGCTGCATTTGAATGCAGTCAGAGCTGCTGTGTGAGAGGCCTGCTGGAACAGGCAGTGTGAGGTAGAGTGAGGTGGTGGTGGTGGGGGGAGGGGGGTGATGTGGAGAAGAGCCTGGAGGGGGGTGTGGATGATGGGCAGGAAAGCTGGAGGGGGGGGTGTGGATGATGTGGAAGAGATCTGGAGGGGGGGTGGGATGATGAGCAGGAAAGCTGGAGGGGGGGGTGTGGATGATGTGGAAGAGATCTGGAGGGGGGGTGGGATGATGAGCAGGAAAGCTGGAGGGGGGGGTGTGGATGATGTGGAAGAGATCTGGAGGGGGGGTGGGATGATGAGCAGGAAAGCTGGAGGGGGGGGTGTGGATGATGTGGAAGAGATCTGGAGGGGGGGTGGGATGATGAGCAGGAAAGCTGGATGGCGGGGTGTGGATGATGTGGAAGAGATCTGGAGGGGGGTGGGGGTTGGGGGATGTTTGGGTTGGGGTACCTTGCAGACCGATGTGTAGAGACTGAGATGACTGAGATTAAAGAGCTGGCTCAAACTGTCAAAGTTTCAGATGTGGCACGTGAGTGTGTGTCTCTGTGTATGTGTGTGTGTGTGTGTGTGAGTGCGTCCATAAATTGGGTATTCGGTTTTAAAGGATCCCGTGCCTCAAACCAAAATGGCACTGCCACACTGATACTGTGCATTATGAGTGGTGTGTGTGTGTGTGTGTGTGTGTGTGTGTGTGTGTGTGTGTGTGTGTGAGTGCCCGGGGACACTGTAAAGGCGTCACACCCTTTGGGTTTAACGATGCGCCGTCCAACCACGGTCTTAAAGGGACCTTTCAGCCACCCAATCGTAACGTTCAGGACACTATCTCCACAGCCCTCTGCCAGTCTAGGCCCATTAAAGGTTTCATTTCCGGCGGAGTGACAGCGCATAGCTGACGCTAAACTTTTAGACGAAGGCAAAGGTACCACGAGGTGAATGGACCAAAGGTTCTGCAGGTTTATTCCACGTACACCTATAGGGAGTCAGTTCAACATCAAGGTAGACAGGATAACAGACTGAATATCAATGTACAGTAGGAGTTTAAGTAAGGTCAGCTGTGGGAGGTCATAGATCATTGGGGTGTGTTACAATTGAGAGGTGGGACAGGGGGCTTGTGAGGGGGAGAGGAGGTGTTAAACAGAGCTTGACTGGTAGATATACCGTATAAACTTCTATAAACTCGGGAGGACAAATAACACGATGGATGCAAGTTCTGAGAAAACACTCAATCAATTTATTTATGCAGGTGCATCAGCTTATATAGAATGTCACATGACACACACACCTGAAATTAATCATCAAGAATTGGGAGCACAATCAGTTGGCAATTCATCAATTAACACCCCCACTTGATCACACATTATTGACAAGCATAAATCATAAAACAAAACAAAACAAAAACAAACAAACATGGAAACCAACTGCACCTAACTGGCTATACTCCAAACAGGAACATGGAAAAAGTCAGTAGCGTCAGGAGGTTACCCCCCGGGGCAGGTTACAGAGAACTCTTCTTGTGTTCTCTAGCAGAACTCTTCTTTTTTTTTTTTAAGATTTGTTTTTGGGCTTTTTGCCTTTAATCAGATAAGACAGTCAAGGTTTGGACAGGAAACGAGGTGGAGAGAAGAGGTGGGGAGTGGGATGGGGAAAAGACAGCGAGTAGGATTCGAACCCGTGTCCCCCTGGGCGTTCAAGCCCGTGTGTGGTCGGGGCTACTGCTTGCGCCACAGTGCCCCCCAGCAGAACTCTTCTTGGGTTCTCTATTAGAACTCTTCATGAGTTCTCTGGAGCTCAACTCGGAGTCTCTTTCTGGTCACTGACATTCTGCTGTGTAATTGATGTTGTGCTGCTCTGCCAAGCACACCTCTCATGGGTGACTAGTGGCGCGGCGTTGAGCACATACATGCTGAATTGAATTTCCAGGTGATCTCTCTCTGTGCCGCGGGTACAGACGTAGATGCATTGGCCATGTGTGAGGAGTTTATGCAGGTATTTGTTCATGGTGAAACATGGAAGCTCCTAATCTATATAACGTAACTCATATACATACATTAAGTAGACCTACATATACCTGTGTACCACCAGTCACATCAAAGCCAATTCATGAATACAAAGGGTCGCAGGTTCAGTGATGTAAGAAATATAAAAAAAATGTGTATGTACACTTTAAACCTTGTAGCATAGTATTATATATACAGCATTCTTAGTATGAAGCTGCAATCCAAGACAGAACTGTGTAGAAGTTGGTTACATTTACATTTAGTCATTTAGCAGACGCGATTGTCCAAAGCGACGAACAGTCAAGCTAAGAGCAATAAAACCTGGTGTAACAATAAATACTGCTTTTTTTAAGAAGTAGAAAACGACATAGAAAGAAAAGGAAGTGCGGGACTGTCACTGCTTAAGTGCAAGTTAAGCCAAGGTGCCAGTTAGGAAGGGAGGTGCTCTCTGAAGAGTTGGGTTGTCAGTGACAGTGGGCCAATATATGGGTCATATAGCTGTTTTCATTTAAGATAAATGTCCCTAATGCACATCAGTTATGCCAGCAAGGTTTTTCTTTTTTTCCTTTGCTTCAAATGAAGGTCAAAATGCCAATACCAGTGCTCGATCTGAAAAGAAAAGGGTTTAGCCTTGCATTATTCATTTACAAATTGGGGGGGAAGTCAATCTCAATTCCAGCTGTTTAAAATGATGTACTGACAGTCACTTTAATCCATAACTATTTAATTGGTGTCATTAGTAATCGTTCCCGGTGACGTATTTAGTCACTTGACAGGTTATGGTTGTGCATATATCACCATAGTTACATTGTGTCTTCCTGCTGCATTTACACACACACACGACACACACACACACACACACACGTGTGAAACCCACACAACATTCAAACAACACATTTAAGGCTGTCACAACATAGCAGTGGGATATTAAAAGTAAACAAATGTAGAACAGATTAGTGGATAAAAAGTCCAAATGGCCACTTCGGGTAATCAAATCCCGGGCATTAATGGGGTGAGGTTACAGGTTAGTCTCATTCGCACGGACTAAAAAAGATCTGCCGTCGCCAGCCTGATGAAAATGAAATGTGTGCAATGAATCACTGCTCATGGAAATCAATTGATTTAGTTGATTTATTGATCAATTGATTTAGTCACTCAGGGATGCCAAGTTATTTATTGCTTGTCAGTATGAGCTGTTGGCTCAATTTAATTTCTGCTACAAGGGCCGAAAAAAAAAGAAAAGAAGAAGAGGAAGAAAAAAAGAGAAGAGAAGAAAAGAAAGAAACGCTTCGGCGGCGTGGCAGCGGGGAAAGAGTTGAAAAGAAGAAAAATGATGCCACATTATGGTACGAGCGAATGGAGATAACAGCGGCGATATTCAATGGAGCATCTTCCCCTCCGAGGTGAGGGGAAATGACCGATAATATCCGGCCACTGGCAAGAGCGTTTTCAATGAGGTTTGGGGGTGACCATCAATTCTAAACGGCTGAAATATTCCCTTTCTTAAGCCCAGTGGTGTCAGGGATACTGGGACTAATGAAAAGAAACAAAATGAACTAAAGAAAAACAGCATGCTTTTTGTGGTGTGGTGATGAAAGGTATTACACATCCTTCACATGTTGTTTTGTGATTAAACTGTTTAAGCCGTTTAAACTGTAGCCATATTTGTATTCCTGATCTTCAATGGACTAGTGGCCATCTTATTTGGATACTAAGGTCAAGGGTGGGGGTTGGCATCTGTTGAAACGACAGGAGAGAAAAATAAAGTGTGAACTGAATACATACAGAAACACACACTTCTGGTCACTGAACACACACGTATGGACACTGAACACACACGTATGGACACTGAATACACACAGAAACAGAAAAACACACTTCTGGACATTGGTTGAAAGTGGTGGATTTCAGAGAAACAATTTCCCAGCGATTTATGGGTAAATAATTTGCCCTAACCTAGAATATTTTTAACTACGACAAAAACTGAACTCTTTACCTGGCACTCCTGAGTGTAGCGTACATCAAACTCGATGATATCATGGAGCTACTGGCTAAGCCAAGCCCTCCACACTGTGTGTGTAGGGTACACAATTAGACACCTGTTCTCAATTTAGAGATACAAAAAAAAAAAAAACAGAACACCCAAGGAGCAATGGAGTGCACGGAACTAGTAGGCCTACTTTTTTCAGGCTCTACTTGATTTATGCAGATTACGTTGTGTGCGACTGCTGCGTGTGTGTGCCTGTGTGTATGACTGCTAAGAGTATGTTGTCTGCTGTGTGTGTGTGTGTGTGTGTGTGTGTGTGTGTGTGTGTGTGTGTGTGTGTGTGACTGCTAAGAGTACGTTGTGTGTGACTGCTGTGTGAGTGTGTGTGTGTGTCTGCTAAGAGTGGAGTAATGACTTCATCGGGTGATAATGTAATGGCAAGCAGTAGACAACGCTGAAAGCCATCATCGTAATTGAGACTTGAAATCAGAGCTTAAAACAAGGTTATTCCCTCCCGCTGAAAACACACAAGAAAAAAGAGAAAAATCTTGGCTTCTAAGCAACACTCAAAGTTAACTGCAGCGCAATAGAGAATAGCACAATTATTTCCATATTTATATCTTTTAAGAAGCGAAAGAACGAATTGGGAGGAAGAAAGTGGTTGGGCCTTTTAAATGTAAATACTCGAGAGGAACTTGTGCACTTCCCGAAGTTTCATTGGCTCCCGGCGGAGGTCGTCGCGCTCCGAATCTGCATGTAATTGCATCCATCCCAACCGCGCATCTTTGTGCGAACAAAAGCGGCCTTCCAAAGAAAATGGCACCCAAAACACTCGCGACGCAAGGTGATAGTGGCACAGGCGTTTAATTTCATTCCCAGAGGAGGAAGAGGAAGCACTCAAGATTTATTTGGAGCGAAGATTTTTTTTTTGTGTGTGTATGTGCGTGGGTGGGGTTAGAAACGTATGAGTTTGAATCTTTCAACAACCGTCTTCACCCTTTATCATTCCTGCAGTTATCAGTCCATCCTCTCTCTGACCTTTCAGATCCTCTGGTTCAATTCATTGTTTAATGCCACACACACAAGCCTGTAGTTTACACCGTGAACTGTAACCAATTATACTAGCCTACTGGATGGAGACAAGGATAGCAACACAAGGCATAAACACTTGGAGAAAGAAAAAGAAATATTAAAATCACATAAACAAATTAAATGTCCTTCAATTGCTAGTGCTACAAATTCAACTAACTAGTGAGAGGTTGGGGTCCAACTAGAAGTGCCTGGTAGAGAGAACTGAGTGGATACATGTGACATCCCAGCAAAACCCAGGAGTTCAATGAACTCCAGTTTTAAGACGTCCTTGCCTTAACAATGCGGCAACTCACAACTATGTAACCCCAAACTTACATGTCAACATAAAGTTACGTACATTTCCATGTAAATGTGAACACACCCCCATTGCTCAGAGCAGTGCAACAGGTCACTTTCTATTCGGTCAGGTAATCCAGACCTGAGAAACATCCCAAATAAATACACTACGAGATGTCAGCCAGGCAGATCATTCAAAGATGTAGCTACCAGGCACATAACATCTGAATTTCAGATGACGCCTGCTTCGTGATTAGGATGCGGAAGCACAATATCCACATTTGATGTCACATGCCACAATGCACAGCATGTCTTCCTACATGAAGCCATAGAGCAGTAGGACAGCACACTCCAGTGGCCACCCAGGGAAGTGCATGTGTCATAAGGCCATACTGCGAGAGACGTAATAGGACTTTGGCTAAGGACCCAACAGTTTTTCACTTCAGAGATACAGTAATTGCTCTCCGTCTTGCTCTTCCTCTTTTTCCTCCTCCTCCTCCTCCTCCTCTTACTCTCACTCCTCTGCTCTCTGATCACCTCTCACTTCAATGTTGCCATAAATTGTTCTCCAAACTAGGAGCTAAAGTTTTGATTTCAAATTGCACAACAGCTTTGGAAATGGAAGTTTTGTCATTTGAATAGCAGTGTTTTCTGTCTGAAAGCAAGGAGGTTTTGGCATTGATAAACTGTGCAGCGTAGAGAGGATGGTGTTTAGTATTTTGTAGAAAAGTGTGGTTAACAAATGAAATCTGTGTCTAAAGCAGAGAATTGTGTGTTGTGTTTTGAAGAAAGTGCGGCTAACAATTGAAATCTGTGTCTAAAGCAGAGATTTGTGCTTATAGTTTAGCAGAATTGGTTTAGGGAGTTGGCACTTGGGTTTAGTGTTCAGAGAAACCGAGGCATGCTTTGGAAAATTGAGTTTTAGGAACGGAGAAAAACTGTATTGAGGTATGGTTTTATAGGCAACTAGTTTTGGTACCATCCTCAAATTCATCTTGATAGCTTCTATCAGTGTCGGCTGGGCTGTTGGTGGTGTTTGCAAGGTGTTTGAATGCCTTTTAGGTAGTTAGCTTGCTAGTTTTGGAACATTACTCCTTATTGCTGCTTTACACCATAACATGTACATTGTACATTCATTTTTAATCAAACATATTCAGTGTTTTCTGTGCAAATTTGCACTTTTCAGGTTAAACCCAAAAGCTTTGTTGGCAAAGATACTAATTAAATAAAATAGTGCACAAAGACCCATATGAATTATTCACAATATTTTTATTGGAAAATACAGAAAAGACAGATTACATCTCTGTGGTGGAAACTCAAAAAAACTTTAAGGCTCAATCATGAAATCATTACAACAACAAAAGTACATTTGGAGGTCAGTAACTTGCGGTTCCTCTCCAAGAACAAATGTTTTCATGCCTGTCTCTAAACAGGCCAGCCTTTCTTGACGGCCATCAGCGGTACCCCAACAACAAATGACTGTTCGATAATAAAAAATGAAAAAAATTATACTGGTGTTTATTTAGCTGCATTCATTTAAGACGACATGTTTAGACCAATGTTGGCTACATACTGTATATCTAATTAGAACCCTTGCCCCCCCTCCCCTCCCCTCTCCCTCTCCCTCTCAGTCTGAGGAATGTATGACCTTTCACCTGTAGCCCTTGGCCGATCTTTTAATAAACTGGCAACTAACATCTAATAAAGCCGATCGTTGATCTACCGGATCAATCCAAGACTAACATCTAATAAAGCCGATCGTTGATCTACCGGATCAATCCAAGACTAACATCTAATAAAGCCGATCGTTGATCTACCGGATCAATCCAAGACTAACTAAAGCAACATAGACCACGAGCAGAGCTCAACAGTACACTACCCTCCTCCAACTCTGGCAGGGTCAGGGTGCACCCAGACTAGAGGTTATAGGTCACTGTAGAATAAGGTGCACCCAGACTACAAGTTATAGGTCACTGGCAGGGTCAGGGTGCACCCGGACTAGAGGTTATAGGTCACTCTAGAATAAGGTGCACCTAGACAAGAAGTTATGTCACTGTAGGATAAGGTGCACCCGGACCAGAGGTCATAGGTCACTGAAGGATAAGGTGCACCCGGACTACAGGTCATAGGTCATTGAAGGATAAGGTGCACCTGGAGTAGAGGTCATAGGTCACTGAAGGATAAGGTGCACCCGGACTGAAGGTAATAGGTCACTGGAGGGTGAAGTTATAACTGATTGGTGCTGAGACAGGAACTCTATGAGCTGAAGCGTTTTAACACACCTTCACATGGCGTGAAGCCCAGACATTTTCTCTGTCCCCTAGTTTACTCCGCCGATACACCCTTAGCAACAACAAAACGGACAAAAGTAACGAAAATGAAGAACTGAAATTTCTTCTATCGGCTGATCATTCAGCATAAACAAGTTCCAGGGCCAGCTTTCTTAATCGATGTCGTGGTAAGTGTGTTGGTATCAGATTGACTTCATCAGGCCTCACAATAGCCTTCCGGCCAGAACAAACGAAATAATTGTAACTTTAAACAAAGCATAGCAGTCAAACACAATATAGGCGCTGCTCTATATGTGCACAAACTCCATGTAATGTCCTCTCTGTGACTCACCCTTCCCAGTCATCAGATCTGTCTATCATACAAGCGCTGACGTATGGGCAATCTAGTTCAGGTCAGTTTAGTTCAACGATCTTTATCGACACTGTATGAAACTAAACGAAACAGCGAGGCATCTCCCTTGAGTGCCTCGTCTTTATACAATGAATCATCGAAGGCTAAAGGAGCAGCCCTAACACTTATAACGAGGTCCTAACATTTTGGTTCAACTGTCCCAGAATGCAAACATGTGTGACCCATCACAGGTTGCAGGGGGTTAGAACACCTTGGTGTCGTTCAGGGACCCAGGGCCTGTTTCTTGGTTTCGTTGGCCTTCATGAGGGCTTTGATGGCGCGCGCCCTCATCTCCAGCTCCAGGAGCTCCAGCTGCTGGGCCGAGGGCTGCGTCACCGCCAGGCCTGATGGGAGATCTGCCTGCTGGGGCTGCGGTGGCCGGGACTGTGCCGTCGCCATGCCAACGCCCACGGGTGGAGCTGGTCTGGGCGGCGGTGGCGGGGGCTCAGCTGTGACGGACAGAGCGAGGATCTCGCTGACGCTGCGCTCGATGTCCTGCTGGAGCTCCAAGCGAGGCTCGTCCTCTTTCTTCTTCTCCTCCTCCTCCTCCATTTTCTCCTCCTTCTTCTCCTCCACTGGTGGGGCCGAGGGAGGAACTGCCGTAGACTCCTCCTCCACCTCCTGGGGCTTGTCTTCTTTGGGACCCTCGATGTCACTGTCGTCAGCATCTGCATTAATGCTCAGGACATCGCTCTCATCCCCAGAGCCTCCACCTAAACGTTCCAAGGCACAGCATAGTTCATAGGGGAATGGGCTACGATCCAAACACAGCAGTTTATATGGGAATGGGATACAATCCAAGCACAGCATAGTTCATATGGGAATAGGATTTGATCCACGAACAGCATAGTTTATATGGGAATGGGCTACGATCCAAGAACAGAAGTTCATAGGGGAATGGGCTACGATCCAAACACAGCAGTTTATATGGGAATGGGCTACGATCCAAACACATCAGTTTATATGGGAATGGGATACGATCCAAACACAGCAGTTTATATGGGAATGGGATACGATCCAAGCACAGAAGTTTATATGGGAATGGGATTTGATCCAAGCACAGCATATATTATATGGGAATGGGCTACGATCCAAACACAGCAGTTTATATGGGAATGGGATTTGATCCACGCACAGCATAGATTAAATGGGAATGGGATACGATCCAAACACAGCATGACTTATATGGGAGCGGGAAAGTTAAAAGTAACATCCCAAATGCACATGCATTGCATCAGCAGTAAGCATTTATCAAATTTTGGGTTTAGGTGAAGTGCTATCCTTAACATTAGATATGTCACTGTGAGTGTTCTCACTACTGTCTAGAATACAGTCGCTGAATATGGCGACTTATTATTATTATTATGTGATTTAATAAACCGCGATGGTCTTTTGTTTCCCCGTTTCCTTTCTCCACCAGTCCTATGTAACGGGCACTCTGGTTCCTACCTTGTTTGACTTCGTCCACTTCACTGCTTTCTTTGACGGAGGAGGTGGAGTCAACGTTGTTATCCTGCCTTGAGCATAGAAAATCAAAAGATCAGATGACACTTTCAAAACAAAACTTCGAAAAACTGGGCTAAGCATCATGGACTTAAAGGACAGTTACTCACTGGCTGTCAGTAGCACTGCTGTTCTTGTTTTCTGCATCATCAGCGTCCGTCACCTCTCGCCCTTACGCACAGAATGAGAGAATAAATATGCTGTAAGCACTGGAGGACTTTCTTAAAGACTTCTGCCACCCACAGTCTCCGCAGGAGGGAGGTCTTTTCAAAACATCTGCAACCATTTCACAACAAATTATGGGGAAATAAATTACAAAAATGTCCAAGGACTGAAATAAAGGCATCTGCAATGATGCATGTCAACACACATACACACACACACACACACACACACACACACACACACACACACACACACACACACACACACGCTGCATGAAACAAATTGGATTTCAGCTTTGTGAATGCCTGCAAACCTCACTAATCCTGGAAGTTAACAGCTGTTTACAGCATGTGAATTTCGAGTTCGCCTTTGCCATAAATTGTTGAGTGCGAATCACTGGCAGCGGGTGTTGGTGGCAGAGTGGTGGAGGTGTGAATGACAATTAGTGCTAACACCACCTGGTTAGAACTCAGACATATAAATATATGCCTATGTTAGAACTTGCCTCCCTTACGCTATCATTGGATGAAACCACCCATTTTAGGAAGTTAAATTCACTTGTGGTTGGTAGGTAGATCCGTCACTATTCGTCACCCTGGGCCATAACACAGGGTTGGTTAAACCCCTTCCTTACAACAATACTAATAATCATAATAATAATTACATTTTGCAAAAATACTGCAGTTAATGAAGACTACATATTTATCTGATAAGTTATAAGTTATATATATTCATGTTATCGTCATCCTATGGGATACACCATGATCAATTACATGAATATGAATTAATTGGGGAAAGAAAAATAAAAACATTTGCGAGGAACATGTTGATTAATAGAAAGCTTTATTGATACATAGCAGAAACAACAAATGCAACTGTGTGAAAACAACTACTGGCCCAGCCAGTAGCTTTTAAGGTGTCCAGTCACTGTTTGGAGCGAAAGTTGCGCACATGTTGGCGCACACATGTTGGCGAGCTCCCCGACATCCACCCAGACTCCCCCTCAAATGTGCCATTTTAGGTACCCTATCTTTGCACTATCCACACATGCCCATGAACACTTTCTCTCTGCACTCCTTGCACTACTTTCCCCGTGGACATCAACACTTTCACAATTAATGCACACTGTAATATAGGGCCAGATATATCCTGTACCTGTAAACACCCCACTCCCTGTGTACATGTTCTCCCTATGTGTATTGTTTTTATTGTGATTCGTGGATGTATGTATGTTTGTCAGTTAATGTGTATAAGCTACTGGATGACCTTAATTTCCCTCGGGATTAATAAAGTATCCATCTATCTATCTATCTATCTATCTATCTATCATCCGCCTCATCGGACATCGGACCTTTTTTATTATTATTATTATTTTTATTATTTTATTTCAACACTACCAACAACTTTAGACAAACTAACATGACGGACTTTCAAATAGATATAAAAGCGTGCATCGTGATGCAAACCCCTCTAGATCAACCCCCACGCTACAACTCATTCATCTGATAGGATGTAACCACCTGTCACTCAAAGGACTGGGGAAAGAGAGGTACCCCAATGCATCCTCTCCCCATGGTGTACTCAACATTCAAAACATACAATCCAGCTTAATATAAACAGCTCATAAAATAATCAGTTCAAAACATCGATTTTCTGTCGGTATAAATAATTTTTCGCATTTATAGTACTAGATGTGATGATAAAGGCTTTGGAGGGTTTATAGTTTAGGTGCGTGAAACATGTTTAAATTGTACTCTTAAAAACCTGTATTCACCCTGATTAAAATAGTTGTTGAAATTGTTATTGTTAAAAAAAAATGAAATCTTTTTTATAAAATGATTGACCACTGCAAGTGGGATACAAGGTCATTTATTCAGCTCATACTTACATCAGGCAAATGTATTCCAAGCTACAATTTATGAGTCTATAATTATACTAAGCCTGATTAATTTTGTATTATTAAATTATTATTATACCTCTTAGACGAAGGTGCAACCTCTGGACCAGTGGTGAATGAAAATATCCTTTCCATACTGATTAGCTTTTGTATTATGCTCGCAGCATTTTAATTTCCATGTGAAAGCCTCCCTTAGACCTAGAGGCTGGGGTTCAACTTCCAAGCTCAGCTTTCTCAGCTTTGTAAAACTACCAGAAATTCAGTTCCTGGTAGTTTTCTGTGTCGCCTACAAATCCCAGTGAGCAGCTTTTAACCTGCACTTCCACATCAATTGAGTCTAACTAACGGAAATCCCACTTTTCATGCAGTGCAGTGCAACACACACACACCACACACCACACACACACAGAGGATATTTTTTCTCACCTTCCAGGATTTCCAGCAGGTTGTTTGAAGAAAGCTGCTCCAGCTGTTCCCAGCACAGCTTCTTAATTTCCTCAAATGGGACATCCTTTAAAGATACACAAAGATTACATGTTGGCCTATTCAGCTGCTCCAGTACGGTTCTCATCTATATATTTACATATACATTTAGTCATTTAGCAGACGCCTTTATCCAAAGTGACTTACAAGGACGTATACACATTTTACATTTACACTGATGGCACACTGCACATCAGGAGCAATTAGGGGTTCAGTGTCTTGCTCAAGGACGCTTCGACAGGGAATCGAACTAGCAATGTTCAGAATACTAAACGTTTTCTCTACCTCCTGTACCACTGTCGCACTGTCATCGAAATTCTTCCACTTCATGAATTTCGAAATGGTGGGCCAGACCAGTCCTTAAGGAAAGATACAGCAAAACTACACATCCCAGGTGGCAGTGAAAGTAATATGCCTCTATATCCTCATCCATGATGTGCTGCATGGAGAGAAGGTGCCGCTGCACACAACCCAAAGCAAAGGGACTAACAGCAGTTACTATAACCTCTAAACTTACTCTAACTGCACACACACACTCCTCTTAAACACCATGATGGCCAGCTGCGCACACACACGCACACACACACACACACACACACACACACACAGACACACAGACACACACACACAGACACACACACACAGACACACACACACACACACACACACACACGCTAGCTGTTTACGCTAGTCTTCAGGTGTACCTAATTGATACAAGCTTCCATCTACCTTCAAATCGTCCGGGAGCATCTTCTTGAGTTTATTCTCGCCTAGTACGCGGAAGCACTGCTCCAGCATCTCCTGTCGGTCCGATACGTAGGCACTGATGGGTTTGAAAGGCACGGCAAGGTCCAGTCCGCCCTCCTCGACGTCACTGGATTCCTGGACGGGCGCCTCTGCTTGCTCCATGTCCTCTTTTGCATCCTGGGAGCATGGATGTCTTCATTAACATTGGTCACACACAATACGCTGGCTTTCCATTCAACAACTTAATCCACATTGAAAAAGAAATAATGACGGGAAATGCTTGAAATGTGCTTAAAATAATGTGATTATAATGCGGAGGAAATAGATTTGCATTTGTTGCATTTATATTAGGCATTTTGAATTTCTCACAAGTTGGAAGTACTACACATGACCAACCATGAGTTCAATAATTTCAGGAAACATTTGTGAATATAAATGCATCCGTTTTGTAGCTGGGGTATACATCATTTAGTTGGTACTGGTTAGTCTAAACTTTAGCATGTTGCATGACAGATATGACAGAGTGCAAAGTGTGCAAGCCCTCCATGCGCTCCCCTATAGTACACGTTCACTGCAGTTAACTACAGACATG
>NC_137919.1:3444738-3447238 GCF_963457725.1 Sprattus sprattus
GTGAGGGTACCCACCTCCAGGAGGTGTATAATCTGTGAGGGTACCCACCTCCAGGAGGTGTGTGAGTGTGTGAGGGTACCCACCTCCAGGAGGTGTATAATCTGTGAGGGTACCCACCTCCAGGAGGTATGTGAGTCTGTGAAGGTAACCACCTCCAAGAGAAGCAGCTCTCCTGCTCGGTCGCGTCCAGAACAACCAACCCGATGGCACAGGACACCGGGTTACCACCAAACTGGGGGAGAAGGAGGATAGACACTGCCATGATATCACCAATAATATCACCCTGAAGGACCTGAGCTGCGTCGACTTCTCCATTTCTTTCTCTCACCTCCGCTCGTTTTCAATCTCCTGTCTCGTGTTTTTTCTGTCTCCCCACCATCCCCCCAAAGTACTGCTGGGGCTTGGACCACATCCTCCATTCTCCTTGTTCAGCTTTACCTAATCCTCTGGCCGCCTTCTCAAACTTTACCTCCTTCCTCTCACACAAAGTTACAGATAGCTCTCTTTCTCCCTCCCTCTCTCTCTCTTCCCTTCCCTCACTCTCTTCCTTTCTCTCTCCCTCCCTCTCTCTATCTCTATCTCTATCTCTCTCTCCCTCTCTCCCTCCCTCTCTATCTCTCAGTCTCCCTCCTCCCTCCCTCTCTATCTCTCTCCCTCCCTCCCTCTCTCTCTGTCTCTCTCTCTGTCTCTCCCTCCCTCTCTCCCTCCTCCCTCCTCCCTCTCTCTCTCTCTCATTTGGTCGCTTTCTTTTTCACTCAGGGGTGTGAGGAGCAATATGCCAACACACCATCTCTGGAAGTTTCTAGATTCTCACATTTACTCTGCCTGTCTGATTCTCTTCATGCTTCCGTCTCTTTCTCCACCAGTTTCTGCTCCATCATCAGAATGTGTAGTGCATTAGCCTGCCGGTTAACCCCCCCCCCCTCATCCCTACCCCTCTCTCTCTCTCTCTCTCTCTCTCTCTTTCCCTCCCACCCTCCTGCTCTCCCTCTCTCTCTCTCTCTCTCTCTCTCTCTCTCTCTCTTTCGTTCTCTCTTTCCCACCCTCCTGCTCTCTCTCTCTCTCTCTCTTTCTTTCTCTCTTTCCCACTCTCCTGCTCTCTCTCTCTCTCTCTCTTTCTTTCTCTCTTTCCCTCCCTCCTGCTCTCCCTCTCTCTCTCTCTCTCTCTCTCTCTGCCTTCTTCCTCCTCTGTACACACCTGCTAGAGCTCTCAGATCACTGTAACGAAATCTGTTGGTAACACCTGTCAGAACTAAACGTGTCGAAGCAGCTTTTAGCTCTGGAACCAACTTCCTGATGGCATTCAAGGTTCTCCAACTGTAGCCAGTTTCAAATCTAGACTTTTTGTTAACTGATTGACTTCTCTTAGCTGAGCTAGTGTACTCTTCCTTTTAAATCTTTTATTTTCACGTGTCAACTGCTTGAATGCTCTTTCCATTTTGAATCTCTTATTTTTCTATGCTCCTTTATCTGCTTATTTGTCAAGTGCTTTGAATATCCAATGTGTACACACACACACACACACACACACACACACACACACACACACACACACACACACACAGACACAGACACACACACACACACAGACACACACACACAGACACACACACACAGACACAGACACACACACACACACACACACACACACACACACACACACACACACACACACACACACACACACACACACAGACACACAAACACACACAGACACACACAGACACACACAGACACACACATAGCTTCCCTCACAGTGTTTCTGCTTTACACACTCAATCTCACTCACTCTTAGCCATACTCTTGATTCTTTGTCTATCATACCATACTCTTTAACTCTTACATACATCCACCCCCCCCACACACACAAACCCCACCAAACACACACATTACACATCACAATAAGTCCCGTTGACATCAGATTATGAAGCCCTGATCTTGTGTTGGGGGGGAGTAGTGGCACAGTGATCGACAGGAGAGGGAGGGGAGGGGGGGAGGGGGAGGGGGATTGAGCTTGGTGTGTGTGTGTGTGTGTGTGTGTGTGTGTGTGTGTGTGTGTGTATGTGTGTGTGTGTGTGTGTGTGTGTGTGTGTGTGTGTGTGAGAGTGTGTGTTTGTGTGCGTGTGTGTGTGTGTGTGTGTTTGTGTGTGCATGCACGTGCGCGCGTGTGTGTGTGTGTGTGTGTGTGTGTGCGCGTGCGTGTGTGTGTTTGTGAGGTGGGAAAGGGGAAGGGGTGCAAAATCTTGATTGCCTGCTGAATTTAAAATGAAGAGGCGAGACAGACAGGCGAGAGAGCGAGAGAGCGAGGGAGCGAGGGAGCGAGGGAGAGAGCGAGCGGTTTGGGATTGGGCGAGCGAGGCGGCGGCTGCTGCACTGAGGACTGGAGAGGAAGAGCGGCAGGGTGTAGTAGTCTGTTACAGGGATTTGCCAAATTTCAGATTTGAGTATGCAGCTTACTGGATCACAGACAGCTGAGAGGTGTGTGTGTGTGTGTGTGTGG
>NC_137919.1:3452238-3464738 GCF_963457725.1 Sprattus sprattus
TCGTATATATATATTTGTGTGTGTGTGTTTGTATGTGTATGTGTATGTGAGTGTGTGTATGTGAGTGTGTGTGTGTGTGTGTGTGTGTGTGCGTGTGTGTGTGCGTGTGCGTGTGCGTGTGCGTGTGCGTGTGCGTGTGTGTGTGTGTGTGCCTGTGCGTGTTTGTTTGTTTGTAATGTGTCAACACACACCCCTCAGGCTCTTCCATGCATGTTCACCAGTTCCAGATGAGTGTTGCATCATTGCGTCAGTGGGGCGGGGCTGTGTTGGTTCTGGTGGTTCTGAAAACACACTGTGGGTCTCCAGGGACCTATAGCATGACTTTGAATGTAAACAATCCATACAACAGCCCACAGTGCAACGCATGTTGAAACCGGGACCTAATCCGTTCCATAGTTGGCCTGCGTCAGGGGATTGTCACAACCACGTAACCACGCTATTGTCTTGCACATAAGTTCTGTATGTTGACATTCCAGCCAACCAGAAAGCCCCAATCCATCACATCAAAGTCTCTCTTTCTTGCATGTGTTTGTGTGTGTGTGAGTGTAGTTGTGTGTGTTGTTGTGTAATTGTGTGTGTGTGTGTGTGTGTGAGTGAAGTTGTGTGTGTTGTTGTGTAATTTTCTGTGTGTGTGAGTGTAAATGCGTGTGTTGTTGTGTAATTGTGTGTGTGTAAGTGTAAGTGTGTGTGTACGAGTGTAAGTGTATGTGTGTGAGTGTAAGTGTGTGTGTGTGAGTGTAAGCGTATCTGTTGTTGTATAATAGTGTGTGTGTGAGTGTAGTTGTGTGTGTTGTTGTGTAATTGTGTGTGTGTGAGGGCAGTTGTGTGTGAGGTTGTGTAAATGTGTGTGTTGTTGTGTAATTGTGTGTGAGGTTGTGTAATTGTGTGTGTGTGTGTGAGTGTATGTGTGTGTGTTGCGTCAGGCACTACTCCCCCCACACTGTGTCCATTATTGTCAGACAATGCAGGAACGGATTGGGATGTTGACAAATGAGGTCGTCCGTGCCTGCCTCAGTAATTAGTACACAACATTTTGTTTGTCTTGTGTTTTTCCAAAGCTGTGGAGCTTCGCAGTATTGACACCCTTTTCCCCCTGCTCAGGCAGCAGTGGTGTGGATCAGAATAGGATCCAACCACATTACTGCTGAAACCTTCAATAGGCACGCGTGAAAACATGTCAGTTTGGTCACTACATTCATCAAGAATGCATGCCTGCGATGGCTGCTAATATGTTTCTAACATCTGACTTAAATCTGCATACAGAATGTTTCTGTGAAAAAGATGATCACTAAATTCATCAAGAATGCATGCTAGCGATGGGTGCTAATTTCTAACATCTGACTTTAATCTGCATACAGTATGTTTCTGTGAATGTTTACACTGATATTGAAATTCTAAAAAACTTTAAAACAAGACCTCTTCAGTTGAATATCACTCTCTCTTTCTCTCTCTCGCTGTCTCCTTTTCTCCTCCTCTATCTCTCGTTTTCTCTCATTATCTCTCCTTTCCCCTCTCTCTCTCTCTCTCTCTCTCTCAGTCTATCTTTCCTTTTCTATTTCCTACTCTCCCTCTCCACTCCCTTCTTCTCTATCGTTGTGTCCTTCTTCTACACGGTCCTGGCACTAAGAGCTCTTGACCCCCTGAGCTATACTCCCACAGCTTTGTGTGTGCTCTTGACCATCTCAGGTTTATTCAGCAATCAAAGGCTTTATCAGAGCTCTTTACCCTGGCCTGATGGGAGCAGTAAACACGTACACCTCCTTTACTCTATCTCTCCTTTTCTCTCCTTTACTCTTTCTATCTCTCCTTTTCTCTCCTTTTCTCTCCTTTACTCTTTCTATCTCTCGTTTTCTCTCATTTCCTCTCCTTTTCTCTCTCTATCTCTTCTTTTCTCTCTTTATCTCTCCTTTTCTCTCCTTTTCTCTCTCTATCGCTCCCTTTCTCTCTCTATCTCCCCCTGGTTCTCTCTCGTTCCTTTTCTCTCTGTATCTCTCCTTTTCTCTGTTTATCTCTCCTTTTCTCTCTCTATCTCCCCCTTGTTCTCTCTCTTTCCTTTTCTCTCTCTATCTCTCCTTTTCTCTCTCTATCTCTCCCTTGTTCTCTCTCTTTCCTTTTCTGTCTCTCTATCTCTCCTTTACTCTCTCTATCTCTCCCTTTCTCTCTCTCTCTTACCGTTTCTCTCTCTCTATATCTCCCTTTTTCTCTCTCTCTCTGCCTTCTTTTTTTCTCTCTCTTTCCCAATCTCTTTTCTAGTCTTCCTTCTCTGCTCCTCTATCACTGCGTCACTTTACTTTTCCATCTCTACTATTTCCTTCCTGGTCTTCTATCCCTTTTCTCTTCTGGCCCCCCTCTCTCCTCTCTTCACATTTATTCCTGCCTTTCCGTCTTTCATCCCTCTCCTCCTCCCTTCTGTTTTTCTACTTCTGCACCCGTTTCCTTTCTTTTCTCCTCCTCCTTTTTCTTCTGTCCTCTCCTATCCCCCTTTCTCTGCTGTCCCTCATGATAATCCATTCGCCGTAAATGACTCCATTCCTCGTGACGACTGACTCCAGAGCTCGTCACAAACATGGGGAATTAAGCCGAAATGGCCTTGCAATCATGCACGCCTGGCAAATACCATTTCATTTTCATTAGGCCAAACAGGGGCTTTATAGGACTGCTCCAAGACTCATCTGTTCTCACAGTCTAAATATCTTTGGAGGGACGGAGATAGAGAGAGAGAAATGGAGGGGTAATGATTATGCCCTGTGAATGAATCCACAACAAATTGATCGTTCAGATAAATAGCTCTTCTCTGCCCTCCGTGGAGAAGCTATCCAGCCGAAATCACCTGAACCAGGATTTAGGTAAACAACACTGCATGGGGAAAAAACAACAACAACAACAACAACACCTTTCAGTAAACAACTCCTCCGCTTTATTCTCTCACTGATTATGGAATTATTGAATTGTTTGCACAATCAGTTATTCACCAGACAGAAATATACATTATATATGGTATATAAAACACGTATGCAAATACTAACACATAAATATACATTATATATGGTATTTAAAACACGTATGCAATTATACATAATGATGCACATATATTTCAGTATGTGTACTTCTTTTGCATGAAATCCATGACCTTGGTGTTGTTATAACCTTGCTGTTCCAGTTAAGCCACAGGGACATTTATATTGACATATAACTTGATATTTGTTCATTGACAGAAGATTGTTTGTATTGCTTGTGGATGATAGCACAAGCAGAGGGCTAATCAAGAGGAAAGCACTAGGAATTATCTTTCCCAAAAGCTACGAGCCAGTTTTTTTCAACCAGGTTCTACCGGAGAGAATACGGGGTTACAGATCGTAATTACAAAGTGCATAAAACATGGATCACAGTTGGGTGTAGCATGCAAGCTCCTTACCATTCATGCGGTACGTTTTGATGAGGCAGGGGTCGATCCCCAACCTAGCCACATGCGCAGAACTCACAGTGCAGTGCAGTTTGGGGGTATGGTTGGGGGGTATCGGTGAATGGCTTTGATTTGAGGCTTCAACTGTAGCCTACATCACCCTCTGTCAGATAAAAGTGAAGTGAATAAAAGTATTTTTTGATATTTCATTTGGAATGTAACCTGATCATAGACAAAAAAAATATGTAGTATATTAAACATTTACATTAAACATTTACAGTACTTTTTTTCACATCAAGGCGGATCAGAAGGGCCTGCAGTGTGGGGATAGATTCGGCATTAATACACACACACACACACCCACTGCTGTAGGAAGCAGTGATTCTGCTACACTCGTCTCAAACTCGTGTGTGTGTGTGTGTTTGGTATGTGTGTGTGTGTGTGTGTGTGTGTGTGTGTGTGTGTGTGTGTGTGTGTGTGTGTGTGTGTGTGTGTGAGAATCTGTAATGTGAAATGACCACATATGTATTTCTGCTTCCACCTGATGCATAGTTACAGGCACTCACACACACACACACACTGCTTTCACCTGATGCATAGTTACAGGCACTCACACACACACACACACACACACTGCTTTCACCTGATGCATAGTTACAGGCACTCACACACACACACACACACACACACACTGCTTTCACCTGATGCATAGTTACAGGCACTCACACACACACACACACACACACACACACACACACACACACACACACACACACACACACACACACACACACACACACACACAGGCACTCACAGAGATGAATGTCAAACCTGTATCATGTCTCCTGTGTGCGTTTTCATGTCACTCAGATTATTACACTTCGGCAGACACACACAAACACACACTCTGTCTCTCACACACAAGACACACTCTCCCTCATAAACACACACACACAGTCTCTCCCTCACACACACACACATACACACACACACACACACACACTTCATGACAGGCGTACCCACCAACACCATCAAATTAATTCATTTTGGATTTCACAAGCATGACCTGTGATTGCCGGCTGTCAGAGGCCAGTCGGCAGACGGTGAGATGAAATGATTCGCCGTGCGGCGCAGCGGCTTCGGCAGCGGTGGTGACGGCGGCTCGCCCATTATCTTGTCTTGCGTGTTGTAATTATCGCGCCGGCACTTTCTGCACCAGCGCGCACGTCTCGCCCCGCGCCATTGTAATCGTGATTGACTGCCGCAGTAGCCAGAAAACACGCCCGTCGTCTGCCCGAAAGGAGAGGGCCTCAGACGCAGTGCTCAGTCTGTGTGTGTGTGTGTGTGTGTGTGTGTGTGTGGGTGCGCCTGCCGAAAGGAGAGGGCCTCAGACGCACTTCTCATAAACCTGCAGCCTGCCTCACTGATACCAACCCTCCTCTTCTCCTCCCTCTCATCTCTTCTCTTTCCCTTCATCACTGATGGAACTGGAATTATTGTTATTATTATAGGTAAAGATGTACTGCTCTGTATCTGCAACTCACTCTGATTGTGTACTAGGTCTGTCTCTCACTGAGATCCAATGCAAATGACATGTGACCCTCCCCTCCCCCTCTTCCTGCTAGAGGCCTTGTGTCCTGGCATCATCCCCCCATAGGTGAACCTCTGACTGTAACCCCCACCCCCCTTCTCTCACCTAAAAGGGTGTGGCCCTTCCCCTCTCCCTTTGTACTGTAACCTGAATTGTATAAATGCGATAGCATACTGCTATCAGGTTAGACTTTCCTTGAACCAACAACCAAGAGGGGTCTCCACGCTGAAATACAAACCAACTAAAACTGACTCTGCCTCCGGTCCATTCTTCAACTTTAGCGTGCTTATTAATATTCTATTATCTCTTACTCTGCTTCCCTTTCAGCTCTTCATTTCTCCTGTCTCTTATTCTCCCTGCCTTTCTCCCTGTGTCTTACTCTTGCTGTCTGCGTTCTCCGTGCAGTGGGGTGTTATATACTAAATATACTGTATATCGCTTAGGCCTATGTAGATATAGGAACGTTTTGGAGAGTAATTTCAATCATGTTTCTTCAAAATGAATGTCCTTGATCACATGTACAGCCAAGGTACACTCCTAAGGCTGAAATGTCATAGGTTTATAATGTGTGTTTGTGTATCCATACATATACATACATACATACATACATACATACATACATACATACATACATACACACATACACACATACGTACATACGTACATACGTACATACGTACATACACACATACACACATACACACATACATGTGTAGGTTTCTATCTATAGGTTTAGGTGACTTACATCAGGAGATCTGTATAGCCACTCACTGAGACAAGTGAGTGACACCACTATTAAAAGCGCTGAACATTGATGATGGGTGGGTGATTACCTGCATGTCCAGCATAGTATACTGTATATTATATATACTGTATATCTTTATACATATATATATATATATTGTGTCTTGTCTAAAACAGGACTAACAGAGAAGCAAGGCTTTCTTTCAGAAGTCTGCCTACGACACGATTAGAACACCATTCATTATTCCTTTTTTGTGTCCAAATCATCAGCTTTAAGCCCTTCCTACACATGGCATTGGATTTGTGTAGAGACATCAAACTGGTAATCCTGTGATGGCTCCTACCCACATCTAAACCAGATCTACCCACGGATGTCCACTGACATGTATTGTTATGGACATCTCGCCTTGTGAGAATAGCTTGTGCCCAAATATTCTCCATATGTATATATTTGCAGACAGTATTACCATATCAGCAGTTCATTATGAATTAAGAGTCTTGCAAATGAACTGGTGATTATATTTCTCAAAGCCAGTCCCTTTTCTTTGTTCTTCGACCCTGTGAGAACTAATTCGTCTGGAATAACAAGAGGTACAAAAAAAACCCTACCTGATTCTATTCTGGCTCCTGAGAAATTTCTCAACAACTCAGCCAGCCCCTGATCCCAATCTCCAAAATGAACTAATTTGACTCCCTCTGGTGTTCCAGGACGCTCCAAGCCTGTCAATGTGGCCTCTTAGGCCCACAGACTTGGGCCACGCAAGCCAGCGCTCTCTCTTTTTCTGTGTCTGTCTCTGTCTCTCTCTTTCTCTCTCTCTCTGTCTCTTTCTCTGTCTCTCTCTCTCTCCGTCTCTGTCTCCGTCTCTGTCTCTGTCTATCTCTCTTTCTCTGTCTCTGTCTCTCTGTCTCTCTGTCTCTGTCTCTCTGTTTCTCTCTCTCTCTCTGTCTCTCTCTCTTTCTCTCTCTCTCTCTCTCTCTCTCTGTCTCTGTCTCTGTCTCTGTCTCTCTTTCTCGCTCTCTGTCTCTGTCTCTGTCTCTGTCTCTCTGTCTCTGTCTCTGTCTCTGTCTCTGTCTCTGTCTCTTTCTCTGTCTCTGTCTCTGTCTCTCTCTCTCTGTTTCTGGCTTCAGTCTGTAGGTTCAGCCCAGACGCGGCAGTGATGACAGCTTTGAGTGATACGCCTCATCGGGGCGCGGAGTTCATCACCGCTGACAGGTGGCACCATCGATCCAGCTGCCCGCTGTGTCTGACGGGTAATGTATTGGATTCATCCAGCCCCTCCATGCAGGGGCAGGTCTGCATCCTTAACACCCCCACTCCAGTCCTGCTGCCACATTCCCTCCCACCCACCCACCCCCGCTCCCCACACTCAACCCCCAGCCCACTCCCTGACAGGCATGCTGTCTGAAAACTTATGTCCCTCTTCCCTGACAAGGAGGACGCAGCGGATCAAACTCTTTGATGGATTACAGAGCAATCCTTGGACAAGACACAGGCAAATCAAATATGCTGAAGTACCTATTGACTGGAGAGTATGGGGTAGAGGGGAAGTGTGTGTGTGTGTGTGTGTGTGTGTGTGTGTGTGTGTGTGTGTGTGTGTGTGTGTATGTCTGTGTGTGTGTATGTAACGTGTGTGTGTGTGTGTGTGTGTGTGTGTGTGTGCGTGGGAATATGTATATGACAAGGGTGGTGTGTGAGAGATAACTGAATGCGAGAAATGGGCCTTTACTTTGCCTGAGTGTGCAGGAAAAAGTGTGGATTTGTACAGTAAGTGTCAAAAAGTTATCATTAATGATGGTGCTTCACTACTTTCAGAGGAGGACACCATTTACAATGTGTGTGTGTTCTTGTAAGTGTGTGTGTGTATGTGTGTGTGTGTGTGTGTGTCAAAATCACAGAGAGAGAATTCGAGGGGGAACAGTAGAAGACAGAAAGAAAAAGAGTTTTAGGAAATCGCCATTATGGAACTCATACATCAGCCACCGACTCGACCCAGTTAAGCATTTCGCGGGTCGTTATGGCGATGGTTGTAAACAGATGGAAAATGCAAAACACTCCATTAAGACGTTAAAGGCCTCGTCTTCTTCCCGTCTCCTAAAGAGGCGATGCATCAACTTTAATGCAGAGGACTCAAAACCTATGATGTTGAAGAGAAAACTAATTAGAAGACGTTAATCTCTTCGCCAGGAGCCTCACCTATAATGATGATAATCTGCAGACTTTAATATGTTTGAGGAAGTACTTAGAGGCATTTCGTCATCCACGAAGCTTGGAGGCATTCCTCCCAAAAAAAAAGAAGTCTAAAAGTTTAAAAGATTGCGCATGCATTGGCAAGCGAAAACAGAGTCACTCATATTTTTACAGAAGAAATTAGGACATGGGCACACATTAGGAAAGACAATCTCCAGTTGAATATGTGAAAAGCTGCTTCACAATAAGCCATAAAGGACATCATACTGGGGACATTTGCACATTGTTATGTTGCATAAGCCAAACAAACAAACAAACAAGCCAACAACAACAAAAACAAAAAACAGTCCCTAAGCATTTTGACCCTTTAATTTCCATGTTCTGTTGAAATTGTCCAAAAACACACTTTGTACAATGAAACAAACAAACAAGAAAAACATATATGTATTTAAAAATATATATATGTTTTTTTTTGTATTATAAGTGGAAAAATGAGAAAGAGAAAACATCACAACAAACAACAAGAAGGAAAGGATGTTAGAAAAATATTTCAGCCACTATACAAAGGACCATCACTGCGAAGGAGCACAAATCTCAAGGGGGAAATACTTTTTGACCTCTTTGAAAAAGAAGAAGAAGACCAAGATGAAGAAGATAAAGAAGAAGAAGAAGAAGAAGAAGAAGAAGAAGAAGAAGAAGACAATGACAAAGAAGAAGTAGTAGTAGTAGACGACGAAGTAGACGATGAAGTAGACGATGAAGTAGACGACGATGACGAAGAATGAGAGAGAAACACCTTAGAGAAGAAATAGAGGGAGAAGTAAACGACTGGAGCGGCAGCTGTGACGATGTGGCCCTGTGCTGCAGATGGCGGTGGTCAGAGTGTGTCCTGGATCTCCTTGGCCTCAGATAATTGGCTGGGTGGCCGGGAGCAGCTGCCTGCACCTCTGAAGGCCTCCGCCATGTGGTCTACGTCAGACACCGTCTGCTCACCGCTGGCCGAGTCACATCCCCACGGCCTGGGCTGACGCACACATTAGGTCCTTCTCAAAGACGCCTTCTCATTAAATGTTATTACAATGTAAAATTATTAGTTAGTAGAACTTACTGTTGAGTTGACAAAAATTCTGAATTCAGAGTTGAGCAAACTCAAAAGCAAAACTTAGAATATTTAGTTTAAATTGCCCAACTTAAAATTGTACCGAAGTTTGTTGCCTGGAAATTTTGAGTTCACCCAACTTTTCTTTTTTTACAGTGTACAGGAGGAGTTCTTCACCTACGGAGGACACCGTAGCTGAAGGTTTGTTGGTTTGGCTAGTCCCGGCGGTGTCGCTGTGGCGTATGTTATACTCGGGCCCGGTCGGAATGTAAGTGTGACGCTCAAATGGTTTCGAGTTTGTAATTCAGCCGTTCTAAAGTTCCCTAATTGACTCCACGGCTGTCAGGTTTGCGAGCCGCTTTGAGATGATGCATGTTTTCACCGCTACCCTTAAAAGCGACTGTAAGTATGACGGCCTTTAGCGCCTTTATAAATAAAGCCATTAGATAAATGAACGCTGCCAAATCACTTCCCATATATTAAAGCGGTCCACCTCTCCCATTTGCGGCCGTTTATTATCCTTCTAGAGCCGCGTTCCCCCGCATCAATAATTAACGCCAGAGCACTAATGAAAGATTCCCAGCGCGCTTGTTAAAAAGGGGAGGGCTCAAGCCTTCTGCTAGACACCATTTGCACTATGGAGCCTTGCATATAGACTGCAAATGAGGCAGATTGCCCAACTCAAACCACTTAGTAGTGGGGAAGCATGGCTCTTACATGGGCAGAGAGAGAGAGAGAGAGAGAGAGAGAGAGAGAGAGAGCACTAGAGAGCATCTTCACTAAAGCAAGCTTCCAACCATGCTTCTGTGGTCAAGTATTTTTCAGGATTGCAGGATTTCGCAGGATGTGAGTGTGCTCCACCAACCCTTACAGAGGTGCTGCTGGGAGTGAGCCAACTAGTGCTCAAAGTTTCTTCTTGTTAACAGGAGTTTTTCCCTCCTTGCCACTATTGTTTTGTGCTTGCTCTAGAAGATTCTAGAATGTTCTCGAAGATTCTAGAATGTTCTTGAAGATTCTAGAATGTTGAATGTTAATAGCGCCATATAAATCAATTACATTAAATTGAACTGTATTGAAATAGTGCACTAAAAGATACGGTGTCTCATTCAGTTCCAGGCTCCCCAGCATCGCTGTATAAACCTCCAGGAGTCTGACCGTGGGTTTCCAGTTCCAGGCTCCCCAGTATCGCTGTATAAACCTCCAGGAGTCTGACTGTGGGTTCCTAGAAGGGTGTTTGGTTTTGGGGCAGTACCTTGGGTGAGCCAGCCTCACTGCTGGCCACAGTCTGCAGTAGTAGAAGCTTTGGTTATGGCTTACCAGCACAGCAAGGTTGAGCGAGACATTTGAGAAAGGGGGAAATATACCCTCACACATGCCCCCACACACACACCCACATGACCCCATGCTGATTTAAGAGAGCATTAAATTCTTTAGAAAATACCTACATACAATAGGAATTAATTAACTCAGGGTTTCACTGTTATTTTAAGTTCTATTGTCTGTGGTTACACATTACCCTGGCTCTGAGTGCATTTCATAATGACATTTAGTAATGTAGGAAGCACTTCATTTTGCAAATTTTTTTAGGCTTTTCTGCACCTTTTTGGTAGTGCAAGACACTAATGTACACACTTAATCTGAAGTGGATGACGTAAAGATTTCTAACTTTCTCCAGGTTTATTATCACAGAGAGCCTCCAGAGCACCAGTGACATCAGTGTAATTAAAATGCACCTGATTGGCTGATTCAGTGCTCAATCAAGCCCCGCTCCCCTGCATGTCTTCTCTCTCTGATCCGGCCCCACACACATCTGATTGACATCGGTGTAATTAAAACGCACCTGATTGGCTGATTCAGGTGGGTGCAGACATGCAGAGCAGGAGGGAGATGGAAGATGGAGGACAACCGAGCCCCTATCCTGGCGTGGGACACCCCTACCTCCCACCTCCCGGCACCTCAGTGTAAGCAAGTACAGGCACACTGTAAACCCGAACAAGTTCAGAGAACTCAAAACTTTTGATGTAACCGATTACATAAGAAAATTTGAGTACATATATATTTATAAAACTTAACTCAAAAATTATACATGAAGGAATGAAAATGTATAATTTTTGAGTTAAGTTTACTTAAAAAAAAAAATATATGTACTCGAATTTTCTTATGTAATCGGTTACATCAAAAGTTTTGAGTTCTCTGAACTTGTTGGGGTTTACAGTGCAGGCGCGCTGGGACATGATTCATGCAGGGGTGCTGTCACGTCACAACAATATGCCATTAGACAAGTATGGAGAGGCTATAGCACTAACTGACACTTAAAATACTTTTAAAATAGACCAAAACAAAGCATGAAACATTTCTAATTTATGCAAACTTTATTTCATTTTTCCGTTGGCAGTTGTACAGGGACCTAAATCTGCAGGCTAATATATCATTTATGGGACAATTCTATTGCAAAAAAAACATGGACCAAACAATACTTAACCAACATGATTAAATAGAATAACAAAATGAGTCAAAACCTCAAAACATAATTTCATGCATTGAAATTAATGGACAATTCAAATGAAGGCACTTTCAAAACATAACTTGACAACTTGACTTCAGTCAGTTACTAATCAATTACTAATTACTGACAATAAAGGCACAACAAAAGCACCAGCAAAAAAATACTGGCTTGATATATTGGCACTTGAATCTCATCCCAAGCCTCAAGAGGCAATATGAACTCAAATCTTCAAAAGATGAGGGACAATCCCCCCCCCCCCCCCCCCCCGCCACCGCCCCCGCCCCTCCACCCTTTCGGCAGACATCAGGGAATGTTTTTGAAGTCTGCTTCAAGAGGCATCGATCACATCGCCTCACTGTCTTCGCACAAAGACCTCTTTACCCAGCGAGATGTAATTCCGCAGCTTTGTATGTTCATAACCATCTCTTCGGTGCGCCATCGATTGTCCCTGTGAGAGAGGCCACCAATCACCCGCACCCCCCCCCCGTCCCCGTCCCCGTCCCCCGACACAAACAATGGTGTCACCAATGAAAAGTGGAGCTGAGTCAATAACTGATCCGCCGCCACTGTTGGATGTGCCAGCATGTGCATTAAAGGAGGGGTGTGTTATTGATTTGGGCTCCAGGGTGTGTTTTTTATTCCAAAATCAAAAGCTTTATCCGAGCTCTTTGGCCTGCCTTGATGGGAGCAACAGACATGTGTTTAGCGCGGTGGGATTTGCCTTGAGCTTTGATGTGGCAATAAGGATGATTGTGTGAAGTTTCACCGGGGAAGGTACTTTTGAACTGTGATTGAAATCGTCCAGTCTTTTGTTGTGGTGTTAAATGGCCATTTTCTCGCTGCAAATTTCCAGTTTTTGCTCTGAGAAGAGAAAGTGAGTCACTCTGCCTTTCATTCCTAACACACACACACACACACACACATACACACACTCTTACACTCTTCACACACTCTTACACTCTCCACATA
>NC_137919.1:3469738-3474738 GCF_963457725.1 Sprattus sprattus
GAGGACCAGGAACTAATAATCTGAAGTGCCTTTACAGCCAGCTGTTGCTTCCACAGACATCTCACGTCGACGATTAAGAATTGTGTTTGTGGTTGTTTGTGTGTGTCTGTGTGGTTTTGCGTGAGTATATATGTGTTTGTGTGTGTGTGTGTGTGTGTTTTGTTTTTGAGTGGGGAAGAGAGAAATTGTTTGTTTGTGTGAGTGTATGTGTGTGTGTGTGTGTGTGTGTTTGTGTGTGAGTGAGAAATAGAGAGAGTTTGTTTGTTTGTGTGAGTGTATATGTGTGTGTGTTTGTGTTGTGTGTGTGAGAAAGAAAGAGAGAGAGTTTGTTTGTTTGTTTGTGTGGGTGTATATGTTTTGTGTGTGTGAGTGAGAAAGAGAGAGAGTTTGATTGTCTGTGTGAGTGTATATGTGTGAGTGTGTGTGTCTGTGTGTGTGTGAGTCTGTAAAAGAGACAGAGTTTGTTTGTGTGAGTGTATATGTGTGAGTGTGTGTGTGTATTTCCCCAGCGGAGAGAGGAGGAAAGGGGGCTTTGCACTCTGCACACACACACACATACACACACACAAACACACACACACACACACACATATATGCACAGCAAGCCAAGGCGGGGTAGAGAAGAAGACTATCTAAATGAGACACTCTCATTAGGAGACAACAGGCTGGAACATCTCTCCAAAATATAGCACGCATGCCTGATGAGATACAATTAAATATAGCACTGCAGGCTACTGTTCTTTTTCAGAAGTAGTTGGAGTGTTTGTGTGTCTGTATGCCTGAATGTGTGTGTGTGTATTTGCAATCCTGAATGTGTGTGTGTGTGTGTGTGTGTGTGCCTGCTTGTGTAGGCATATGTGTGTGTTTCTGTGTCTGTCTGAATGTGTTTGTGTGTGTGTGTGTGTGTGTGTGTGCCTGCTTGTGTAGGCATATGTGTGTGTTTCTGTGTCTGTCTGAATGTGTTTGTGTGTGTGTGTGTGTGTGTGTTTGTGTTTGTGCGTGCTTTTGTAGGCATATGTGTGTGTTTCTGTGTCTGTCTGTCTGATGTGTGTGTGTGTGTCTGGTGCTTGTGTAGGGATATGTGTGTGTTTTTGTGTCTGAATGTGTGCTTGTGTTAGGCATAGGTGTGCGTGTTTTTGTGTGTGTGTGTGTGTGTGTGTGTACGTATGTATTGAAAGACAGAGGAAACATGGAGTGAAACGATAAGACCCAGCTTGAGGCTAGGGCAGGGTTGGCCGTTATGTTACACACACACACACACACACACACACACACACACACACACACACACACACACACACACACACACACACACACACACACACACACACACACACACACACAGAAACACACACACACACACACACACACACACAGTGAAACGATAAGACCCAGCTTGAGGCTAGGGCAGGGTTGGCCGTTACGCCAGCCAGGCTCGTGGTTCTGACCTGGCGCCCACCAAACTCCATCTGGCTCGCGCCGGATCCGCGCCGGGTCCGGGTCAGAATCGCCCGAGCTTCCGCTGCCTTCTGGGACGCATGTTGACACATGGTGATTGGCCACATGGCCGGCATCTCCACGGAGACCAGCCCTTTTTTTTGGTCTGCCCACAACACAGAGCGTCTGCCACCAGACTCACTGATATTCAACAACTTTTTGAGTGCCAGTGAGTGTGGAGGGAGACACTCTGTCTGGATGGGTTTGTGTTTTTAGTTTTTGTTTTACTTTTTCAGAAATATATTCTTTTTCCGGCCTGCAGCGGGCGGAAGACCACTGTACACACACACACACACAGACAGACACACACACACACACACACACACACACACACACACACACACACACACGCACGCACTCACACACACACACACACACACACACACACACACACACACTCACACACACACACACACACACACACACACACACACACACACACACACACACACACACACACACACACACACACACACACACACACACACACACACACACACACACACACACACACACACACACACACACACACACACACACACACACACACACACACACAGAAGACCACTGTATAATGCATCTCTTCCTTTCAGCCCATGACTCCCTGGAGCGTGACTTATTTTTTTGTTAAGACTGTGGGTCTTAAGATTTAAAAGTAAAACTTACCAGAGGATATTTCACACTGACAGCCTGTTTGTTTTTCATCATAACTGTATAATCTCTCATGCTATGTCACATCGTCTTAAAGGAAAACATCCCTTTTTTTCCTAGATGATCTGGGCCTTATGCAGGAAAAGGAACGTTTTGTGTGTAAGTGAGTGTACATGTGTCTATGTGTGTGAGAAAGTGTTTGTGTGTTTGTGTGTGAGTGTGAGTGTGTGTGTCTGTGTGTGTGTGTGTGTGTGTGTGTGTGTGTGTGTGTGTGTGTGTGTGTGTCTGTGTGTCTGTGTGTGTGTGTGTGTGTGTGTGTGTGTGTGTGTGTGTGTGTGTGTGTGTGTGTGCATTAGATTGAGTGGGAAAAGCACAGAAAGAGCATTTTGAATCCATAATTTTGAAATATTAAGTAATATTATTCAGTATAATGCGATCAGTGACATCAGCTGTTCTCTCTAACACCAATCTCACTTCAATACTGAAGAGAAAGCTGAACACTAGCAGCTACATTTGGTAGCATTTAACATCTGGACAGTGTAATGATTACATTACAACTACGTTACAGATAAAATAAATGCCCTTCTTAACAACATAAACATAATATAATAACACATATAATATTTAAAGGCTGATTGCAGTTGGTGTTAGTTGGCAAATGTTGGTATTTGATAGAAATTGATATTACCATTGATTCGTATGCTATCATATTTATTTCATGTCATGTTGGAGGAACACCTTTGTAAAATATAAACTTGGAAGAGATGGGAAAATGCGACTGTCTTTGAGTTGACTTGACATGGTAGATAATACCGGCTTTACTTTAGCATAGCACTGCCTGGTGAAGCTTCACCAGTAAAGGCCCATGAGCTTTCAAACCTGTCACATCAACAGAAGTATTTCTAACTGCAGTGTCAAAACAGGATGAAAAAAAGGGTATTTGCATAAACAAAAACATACATATACATATATTTTTTAATTATGTTTGCATTTTTGCATTAAGAATTTGTGTAAAGGGGCTTTAGGCTAACTCTGTGTTAAAGCACCTTTACAAAGCCCATGGGAGGGGATAAACAGCTATGCTTTTGGGTTAGCCGCTAACTGCTCCTCAAAAAGCTAATTATGTTCCCTCTATCCCAGACCTTTGCTTTTTATAACCCTCCTCTCTTATTCTGCTTGATACACACAGCCTCTCTCTCTCTCCATCTCCTCTCCTCCATGTCTCTATCTCTCTCTGTCTCTCTCTCTCTCTTTCCATCTTCTTTCCCCAACGTCTCTCTCTTTCTTTCTTCTTCTTGCTCTCGCTCTCTTTCCCTCTCTTTCACCAAGACTACATTCATTTTTTCTCTCTGTAGGCAAACAAGGCCAATGCTAAATGGCAAAAAAAAACAAAGTTTTATTGAAGTTCTCATTTGCTTTTCCATTCCCCAAAGCCCAATGACTCTCTTTGTCGCCGGGACAGACTAAACACACACACACACACACACACACACACACAGACTAAACTCATTCATTCCCTAATCCCCGAGAACGCCACTTTCACTCGGAAACAAGACAAATGTGTTCTTACATTTTCAAGATAATTAATTGGAAATTGTTGTTTTTCTTTTTGCTCCTCTGTGTAATCCTTATTTTCTTTTCTTTCAGTTTTTTTGTCATTTTGAAAATGATTCAGATTGACATGGTCAACTCTATTTAGTTGGTGAGGAATTGTGTTTTTTATTATTATTAACTAATTTAGCTAAAAGCATTGTTGCTGTCTACAATTCAACCCACATATTATTGGAAATGTTCCTCATTTCAATATCTGTGGAGAACATGCAAACCTTCATTCAAATTATCAAAAAGTAATTGGCTACGTTTGGGGGCAAATTATTTATGTGACATGTCTCAACTTAATTCCCAATCATATACTAAAGTAAATTGCAGTATTTCATCAACATAATACAATTGGTCGAAATATGAAATATGTATTTTTGGATGACCTGATAGTAATTGTTTCTCAACTTGATACTAATAATACTACCCTCATTTGCCTGCTATAACCTGCACATGGCAGTACCCTATTTTATGTAATTTTATAAATGAAACCAGTGTATTAATCGCACCCGTGGGCCAACCATGGCCTAAAGGTGAGAGAAGCGGACTTCTTAAGGTCGCCCGTTCAATCCTCAGGACCGGCAGGGAAAAATAGGTGGGTGGGGAGAATGAACAAACGGCACTCTCCCCTCCCCCAGCAGCTGGGTCTAAGTGCCCTTGAGCAAGGCAATCAACCACCTACTGCTCTCCGGGCACAAGACCACTGCTGCTCACTGCTCCTAATGTGTGTGTGTTACGCAGAAGTTAAATCTCACTCTGGTGTGTTAGAAAAGTAAAGAGAACTGAAACTTTATTTCAATATCACTGGTCAAAAATGAAAGCACGTCTTGGATCCACAAGATGGTGGGAGCCGCATGCTCGTGGTCAAAAATACGAAAGTGATATATAGGACGCAACAAAACGTTTACATTAAAGTATACCTCGGTTTATAAGTTGTTATAAGTGTCATAAGTATAACTGTGCACAGTATCTTTTTTATTCAATATGCATATCTGGCTCACTTGCCAGATGAGAGTGAAGCAAAGTTAAACACAAGGTTTATATAGGTTGAAGTTGGCGTTCTTTGACGCCAAAGCACTATGTCAGCAGAGATAACCACATGGTGGGTTCCCACGTCCGAGGTCATCTAACTATGCTTTTTGCAACGTTTGCGGATCCAATGTAGGAAAGAGGGACGACTAGTTCTTCTTATCAGCTCTCGCTTACACACACACACACACAGAATGGACACTTTTAAGCACACACACACAGAA
>NC_137919.1:3479738-3487238 GCF_963457725.1 Sprattus sprattus
AGAAAACAAGTGTCAAGTCTCCATTATTAATGATTTATTTTAGCGGGGGATGTCAACAGGGTGATTTTTTTATTGCCGATGCAGGAACACATTGTGCTCGCGTAGATCACGAGTGGGCTTACTGAAAACCACCGCTGCAAATCACTCAACGCAGATCCTCCGGATCTCAGGAATAGAGGCTAACCCTCAAGTTAACGTCCAGATTTGATGGCCACGTTTTAATTTCATCAGTTATTCCATGTTACTAAAACTCGACGAAGCCAGTCTTAAAATAATTTGAATGTTGGCACAAACTTAAATATTTTACAAAAATATTTCACAAACCACAGTATTGCATGACTAGGAATAATACTACTGCTATTACTAATGCAACAACAATAACAACTATTACTTACTATTATTATTATTCCTATTACTACTCTACTACTGCTACTGCTACAACAGCCACCACAACAACAACTACTACTATTACTATAACAACTACTACTTCTGCTACAACAACTACAAAAACTACTACTACTTATACAAATAAAAAAGGATATTAGAAAATAAAAAAGTCATCTCAGACTAATATTTTGACATTCCTGTGGGGGACAGCTCCTCACATCCAGCGGCTCTCCTCCACAGCTGATCTCTTGTTTCATATTTTCATATATAAATAAATAATATAAAATATCATATTTCACCCTCTCATTGGCTGCCGAGCTCACAGGGGTGTGGTCTGCCCGGCATTTAAAGATGACGTAAGTAGACTTTTTTCAAACGCATTCATGAAATCAGTGAACCACACCTGATTCGAAGCATCCCCCCCCCCCTTTTGGGTGTTCTGACATCTTGTTTCTCTTCATCATCACTCTGTTTCTTGATGTTGGTGACTTTCTCCCCCCTTTTGTCCCGTACGCTGCACGCTCTGATGGCCCCGCCGAGACGTCTGTGATCAGCCTGTCATGTCCCTCGCAGGAGTCTCATGGGTCTTTCATGAGACTCTAAGCGGCATGAAATTGACATTTACAGCCTCCTTAAGCATCTGCCCTCCTCAAAGTCTTCATCGGACACACACACACACACACACACACACACACACACACACACACAAACAGCCTCCTTAAGCATTAGCCCTCCTCAAAGTCTTCATCGGATCGGCAGTGGGGGCAGTGGCTCCAATGAAAACTCTCATTTCCCTGAAAGCATTTATGACACACACACACACACACACACACACACACACACACACACACACACACACACACACACACACACACACACACACACACACACACACACACACACACACACACACACACACACAGACACACACACACACACACAGCTCCTCGGTTCTACCTATGCCTGGACCTTATGACTGAAGTCAAAATTATGAAATCATAATAAAAAGTTTTAATTTCGTAATGGCCTTTCTCAACGACTTTGGCCTGTGAGTAGGCCTGGTTGCCAACTTCCGATGGGGATCATATTGGACCTAAAGGCGAGCGATGAATCAATCTACTGACTATGGCCTGCTGATGGGTACCCCCTGCCCCAGACAGAACCAGAATTTAGACCAGGTCTGGGAACCCGGAACCCAGGAATCCTATTTATTTATTTATTTATTTAGTCTGTATTTGATAGGGGTGGATACAATACACATAGAGAAGTGCACAGCAATGATCCATTGCAGGTCCCAGAAGGGCCTTTAAAACCAAAGCCTTTTGACATGCAGCAGAATTAAACCATTTTGTTTATGAATGCTGTTACGTGGCCCTCTTTTTCCATCCCTAGGTTGGCTTTCACTGGTCTTAATTGTAACCACTAATTGTTGCCCTGATTGCGCTCTGCGCTCTGCTTCCTCTAGTGTGGTTGTGTGCAGGTGTGCCCATGGGAAGGAGTGCCCTCATTGGCCGAGCCGTGGATAAAAGTTCCAGCCTCCAATCTCCACTCTCTCTGCTCTGCTCTCTCATGCTGCACGTCGCGTTCTAAGAAGCTCTTGGCAAAACTCAAATTACTCTGCCCTTAGCGCATAATCATTATTGTCTTGTTAGATAACCTTGACTTTTGTAATTGGTGGCGAGGTGGTGATTATTTTCTTTCAACTTTGAGCACGATACAGGCTTTAGTTAAGGAGTCAGGAAGCTTGCGGAAGATTCACGTGTTTTCATTTCGAGGAGGTAAGAAAGTTTCTGGATTTTAAAGTTAGGCTTTTATAATAGGGTTTTTATTTTCCTCCTAGACTTTTGAGTTACGTGACATCCTCTGTTTTGTTGTTGTCCAGGCGTCCGACGCCGTTTTTGTAAACTTTTGAGATCTTGACAAATAAAAATCGCCATACTTGACCCCGCACCAGTTGTTTCCTGGTCTTTATGTTCCACTCCCATGTTTATTTAAAATGGGCTTGTAACATATATGGGGGCTCGACCGAGATTGAATTAATTAGCCACTAATTGGTAAGGTGATTTTTAACGTAAGGTGATTAATCACGTTTTTTCTTCTCTCCCGAATAGATCCGAGTTTTGAGGTTGTTGCTGCACGCCGCCCTCGGTGATGCGCTGCCCTTTCCCTCTGTGTAGGATCTTTCTTCTCTGATAGCCAGGTTAATTGATGCGTAAGAGTTTTGTTTGTTTTGCCATAGACTTCTCTGTTTTTCGTTACCTCTCGCAACAATGTTTGATCTCGACGAGTTCATCAAAGCGCCCACGCAGGAGGTTCTGCTTAGCATAACTCGTGACGAATTATTACGTGTTGCCGGTGTGTACAAAGTAGAGGTACGTCGCGGCATCTCTAAGGGTGATTTACAGGTGCAGCTCATTGATGCACTGCATAGCAGCGGTGTATTTGGCGAAGTAGATAAAGTAGCTCCCGACCCTCCGGCCACTCCCACAAAAAGCTCGCTTGACTTTAAGCGTCTAGCTCTTAAGGAAAAGGAACTGGAGTGGGAACAAGCTAAACTTCGTGAACAAAGAGAGCAAGAGAGAGAGCAGCGTGAGCATGAACTCCGCGTTATAAAGATGGAACACGAACAGGCGCTAAAATTAAAGGAACTGGAAAATCGACAGGCTGGTGTTTCAGCCCAGTCTGATTTTGATGTGGCCCGCAATATTAGAATTGTTCCGCCGTTCAATGAAAAAGAGGTCGACAAATTCTTTAATCATTTCGAGCGTGTAGCTACAACTTTAAAATGGCCAGCTGACGCGTGGACGATGGTCTTGCAGTGCGTTTTCAAGGGTAAGGCACAGGAGGCTTATTCCTCCTTGCCGCTTAGAGACGCCTCTGATTACGAGAAGGTGAAGAAGGCGGTACTACAAATTTATTCTCTAGTCCCCGAGGCCTACAGGCAAAAATACAGATCGTATCCAAAAACTGACTCGCTAACGTATGTGGAGTTTGTTAGAGAGAAAGAACTTCTTTTCGACCGTTGGTTACAAGCTGAAAAGGTTACCACTTTTGACGATTTACGCAATCTAGTGATCGTGGAGGATTTCACTAACAACTTGCCACAGGGCGTCGCGACCCACTTAAGCGAGCACAAAAACTTAACACCGTCCCAAGCCGCCGGGTTGGCTGATGAGTATGTGCTTGCTCATAAACGCGACTTTACTGCCAGAAGTAGTGCAAAAGCAAGCGGGTCTGTTAAAAGCCCGGTGTCTGTCCGTACTCGCACTCCTTCTCCGCCGCAGGACAAATTCAGGCGCAGACCATCATTTAGAAACCCAGTTCCAACCTGCCTTTACTGTAAGAAAAAAGGCCATGTAATTGCTGACTGTTACAGGTACAAGCGTAAAGACCAAGCGTATCCCGCATATCCGGGTAAAACCGAAACGGGTCTCTGTGTTTCCAGTCTGAAAAGGGACGAGATTAAGCAGTCAAAATTAAAGACTGAGAAACCTATTACAAATGGGTCCTTTGCGCCGTTTATATTGGATGGCACTGTCGCTCTACCTGGGGTGCCTGGCGAGCCTACGCCTATCAAAATATTGCGTGACACGGGAGCTTCGCAAAGCTTTGTATTGCAAGACGTGTTACCCTTTTGCGACAGTACACAAACAGGAGATAGCATCCTCGTTAGGGGAATTGAAATGGGCTACGTTAATGTACCTTTACACAAGGTCTCTCTCTCGTCCGAACTTATCACTGGGAATGTCGTTGTCGTTGTCGTTGAGTTCGCCCCAGTCTCCCCGTTGAAGGCGTAGCCATGCTACTTGGAAACGACTTAGCCGGTGGAAAAGTTTTTCCATGCCCAATTGTGTCTCCTAAATCTTCAGGTGATAATGATGACATGTCCACGGATTACCCTGAAGTCTTTCCGTCCAGTGTTGTTACACGCGCCATGGCGCAGCGCGTAGAAGATGATAGTCCAGATGATGTGGTTGGTCTCAGTGACACCTTCCTTGCGCGTCCGTCGGCTGATGGTGTCCAGTTGCCTTGCGTTTCTCCTTCGGTCTCGGCTAGTTTGCCTCTAAATCGCGAGCAACTCATTAAAGAGCAAAAAGACGACCCCTCTCTCTCGCCACTGTTCCCAGAGGCCTTGTCAAATAGTGATGTTGGTCCACAAGGATATTTTGTACAGGATGGCGTGTTAATGCGCAAGTGGCGGCCGTTGACTGCCCCTGCACATGATGTTTGGCATGTTGTGAATCAAATTGTCGTGCCAACCGCTTATAGAGAGGAAATACTTAGTCTAGCTCATGACCACCACTTTGCGGGACATCTGGGTATCAAAAAGACGGCAGACCGAATAATGCATAATTTCTTTTGGCCAGGAATTAAGCGCGATATTGCAAAGTTCTGTACGACCTGTCATCCGTGTCAAGTGGCAGGGAAACCGAACCAGGTAATTCCGCCTGCCCCGTTAAAACCGATCCCAGTGTCGTCAGAACCATTCGAACGCGTTATCTTGGACTGTGTTGGCCCTCTGCCGAAAACCAAATCCGGAAACCAATATCTACTGACGATAATGTGTAGTTTAACCCGTTTCCCCGAGGCCATTCCACTTAGGAAGATTACAGCACCCGTTATTCTGAAGGCGATGCTGAACTTTTTTTCTATGTTTGGTCTCCCAAAGCTGGTCCAGACAGATCAAGGGACCAATTTCATGTCTAGAGTGTTCAAACAGGTCATGCAACAGTTGGCAATTCAGCATGTCACGTCGAGCAGTTACCACCCGCAGTCCCAAGGCGCACTCGAGCGTTTTCATCAAACCCTCAAAACGATGTTAAAAACCTACTGCCTTGAGTTTCAGCGTGACTGGGACGAGGGGGTTCCGATGGCTCTCTTTGCTATACGCGGGGTGGTCCAGGAGAGTTTGGGGTTTAGCCCTGCAGAGCTTGTCTTTGGGCACACTGTGCGTGGGCCATTGAGAGTTTTGAAAGATGCGTGGCTTACTGAATCTACTAACTACCCTGATTTGACTGATTATGTGTCTAAAATGCGTTATAGGCTCCAGCGTGCATGTCAACTGGCCAAGGAGAACCTCGAAGTCGCCCAGGGGAAAATGAAGAAACGGTATGACCGAAAAGCTGTGTCTCGCCACTTTTCTCCGGGTGACAAGGTACTGGTTTTACTGCCTGTGATGGGCTCTGCTTTACAAGTGCGTTATGCGGGGCCCTATCGAGTGGAGCGTAGGGTAGGTGACCTGAATTATGTGATTGCCACTCCTGATCGTAGGAAAGTAACACGCTTGTGCCACATTAACAGGTTAAAGCCTTATCGCACGCGACGCTCACAGTCTGACACACACGCAGCCACCTGTAGTGACGGTGACAGTAAGCGTTTGTTGGTCACGGCACCTAGTGCTGAAATTGCCGCTGTAGCTGTTCCGCGCGCTGCCACTGTCCTCTCTGATCCACCTCCTGATGTTCCTGGCCCTTCTATGGAAGTCATTGAAGGGAGGCTGAAAAATTCTGAAATCTTGAATGACCTATCCTCATATTTAGCACACCTTTCTAAGTCCGAGGCCACCGGTTTAACGGCGTTGTTTGAATCACACGAGTCCCTGTTTTCTGATGTTCCTCGCTGTACTACCGCTATAGTGCATGACATTGAGGTCGAGAACACGAAACCAATCCGGCAACATCCATATCGTGCAAACCCATTGAAGCGCGAAGTAATGAGGCAGGAAGTTAAATTTATGCTGGAAAACAACATTGCTGAGGCCAGTAATAGTCCATGGAGTTCACCCTGCCTGTTAGTCCCAAAGCCTGACGGCACATTCAGGTTTTGCACTGACTTTAGGCGCGTTAACGCGGTGACTAAGCCAGACAGTTATCCGTTACCTCGCATGGATGACTGCATTGACCGCCTTGGTATGGCCAATCATGTTAGCAAGCTAGATCTCCTTAAGGGATATTGGCAAGTTCCTCTAACCGAGCGTGGCAAAGAAATCTCAGCCTTCGTTACACCAGACCACTTCCTGCGCTATTTGTGTATGCCCTTTGGTCTTCGAAACGCACCCGCCACATTTCAACGTTTAATCAATAGAGTGTTGGATGGCGTGTCTAATTGTGAGGCATATTTAGATGATTTGATCGTGTACAGCGCCACATGGCCGTCACACATGGAACACTTGGCTACTGTATTTGACCGGCTGTCAAAAGCGAACTTGACCGTTAATTTAGCAAAGTGCGTCTTTGGCCAGGCCACGGTGGTGTACCTCGGAAAAGTTGTTGGGCGTGGGGAGGTTCGTCCGGTCCACTCCAAAGTGGAAGCAATTCTGAATTTCCCTGCTCCTACCACCAGACGTGAATTACGCAGGTTCCTTGGAATGGTGGGGTACTATAGGTCTTTCTGTAAGAATTTCTCCACAGTCGCTGCCCCTCTTACGGACATGCTTAGTACCAAACGCGTGTTTAAGTGGGGAGACGCCTGTCAAGCGGCGTTTGAATGCGTTAAAGCGCTGCTCACCACTGCTCCCGTTTTGGCTGCCCCAAACTTTAGCCTACCCTTCTCCATTGCAGTCGATGCAAGTGATTTAGGCGCAGGGGCGGTCTTGTTCCAAAAAGGTACCGATGGTCTAGACCACCCTGCGCCTAAATCACTTGCATCGACTGCAATGGAGAAGGGTAGGCTAAAGTTTGGGGCAGCCAAAACGGGAGCAGTGGTGAGCAGCGCTTTAACGCATTCAAACGCCGCTTGACAGGCGTCTCCCCACTTAAACACGCGTTTGGTACTAAGCATGTCCGTAAGAGGGGCAGCGACTGTGGAGAAATTCTTACAGAAAGACCTATAGTACCTTTTTTTTGCGCACAAACCCATACACATACATACAGTATACACACATGCTTATACACAGTATACACGCACGCATATACAGTGTGTATATATATATACATACAAACAAACATGCATACATACACAATTCCCCCCCCCCCCCCCCCCCCCCCCCCCCCTCAGCTGAGTCACAAAAGACTTAATTTGTAGAGTATTCAAAAGCATGATTGTAACTCTATGAATCTATTATTTTATTTTGATTTATTTCATTATATGTATTGTAGATGATGCTGGATTAGA
>NC_137919.1:3494738-3502238 GCF_963457725.1 Sprattus sprattus
AAAGTCAATTTTCACTTAAGTACCCTCTTTTGAGCCTCACCGCCATCATTTCACAGTGAACTGCTATCAAACACATTGCATTTACGTTAACACATTTATTTGGCCGAGAATGTCATGCTAAGCGACTTACTAGTGCGGTTCGACACAAACCCACATCAGCAGGTAAGGCAAACTGGTTGGGAGTAGACACAACCATGGCCGTACCCACCATTGAGGACATCAATGTCCATACCTCAGTTTTTTTCCACAAGTGTCTATAATAAAGGTCGTGAAATTAAAAATAACTATACTTTGGTGCTGCAAAGCTATTATACAACAGCAAGAAATAAGACCTGCTTTTTCATCTGATCATTGCAGTGAATGATGCTGTCGTTAAAACTAAATCTTCACTGAACACGGTGGTTGTTTGATTATGTCAACAAACTGGACAGGCAGTTGAAGCAGCCGATGTGTGAAGCAGGTAACTAACTGCTTGCAGGCGAAATGCTTGCAGATTAATGCCATTCATTCCCATCATCATAGCTCCTCTGAGACACGGACCACCCCTACCCCCTCCCCCTCCCCCACCAAGCTCAGTTTTTTGACCACTGTATTTCTCAAACCCTGCATATGGCCATAACAACATTACATAACTACCAGGGAAAGTGCAGAGTAAGGGCAGAAGTGAGAAAGAAAGAAGGTGTTGGAGGGTTTTTGTTTTCAGTGCCGTTTGTTGGTTAGTTTGTTTTGGTTTGTCTGTCTGCAGGATTATGCAATAAAACTACCTGGCCTATTTGTTTTTGTGCAGAGCCGGTTCAAAAGGTGGATCCAAGATTCTTTTTTCACTTTCTTTAACACGTCGAGGTCTGCGTTCTCCGAGTGCCCTTCTTGTGTTGTTTTGTTTTGATTTGATTTGTGTATTCAGAACACAGTTCCTCTAACGGTCTGTCAATCTCAACACCCCAGTGTCGACTAATAAACACACCTGCTCCACGGAACTTGTGATGATTTGTGTCGGATAACCTACAGTATTCTGTCACTTTGATGACGGACATTGCAAGACATTGATCATTCTAACTATAATCTTAGGAAATTGTTTTCCACACGAGAAGATAAAACGATCAAATATGCTCGCACTTAAACAAAGTAAGGTACTTTGTCTATGCAAGGCCACATAGAACCTATGGCCCAATGGGAAATACAAGTCTGTGAAAACAACTAACTGCAACTAACTCACTGCAACTAACTCAAAGCAACTAACTGCAACTAACTCAAAGCAACTAACTCAAAGCAACTAACTCAAAGCAACTAACTCAAAGCAACTAACTCACTGCAACTAACTCAAAGCAACTAACTCAAAGCAACTAACTCAAAGCAACTAACTCAGGCCCAGTTTCCCAAACGCTAAAAAGGACTTGAAATCGGTCGTAAGAGGGATATTGCAGTCCCGACACCGCACTTACGGCAATGATGAGTCTATGATGTCGCCAAAATCCACGTAGGCCATTAAGATACGTCGTTATCGGGAAACTAGGCCTCACTCAGTCTGTGCACTATGGGCCTGACACATGGTGGAGCGCTTTGCACTCATGCGCCTGTGACATACGACAGATTAATCTCCCCTGAGAACGTTTCCCTAATATACCCGAGCCTTGGATAAAAGCCAGGCCGCATCTAAAACCAGTGAGGTCAAATTGGATATTGTTCAGCCTTCACCCCAGGTGATCGCTTATCTTTTTTATTAGCCTTTAAAAATAACTCTTATTATTCTTATTATGACAAGGTGCTCCTCTGGTACATTTTGTTATTCTGTGACCTCCTGTAGATGTTTATGCACAGGGACTGATTTATGAGGCATCACCACCCACCCACCCACACACACACACACACACAAATGTTGTCTTGTTGGTGCAACAGGTTGTGTATGTGTATGTGTGTGTGTGTGTGTGTGTGTGTGTGTGTGTTTGTGTGTGTAGAGTGGGGTGCCTAGTGTAATGTAAGCCCTGCCTGATAAACATCTGTATGAGTTCAGACTTGGGTTCAAGTACTTGTGGCATTTTAGGAAGCTATACACAATCATTCAACACAAAGGAGAAAACAACAAACAAAGAAACAGAGCCCATCTTGGTTGGTCACTTACCCTCCGGTGGTGGCATGGAGGGACTGGTATTCGTCCGGTCGGACACTAACCGGAAGTAACGTTGTGTGATAGTTTTCTCCGAGTTGCCTCGCAACACCGACAGCTGGCATAGTCGATGTTTGACACACTGTTCTCAGCAGAGGGATGCAGGAGATGTTGCACTGTCACACGCGTCATCAGCTCTGAACAGATTTTCAGAACACCTGGCACAATGATAGGCCATTTATCTGAAGGCAAAAGGGGAGTTTTTAATGTATCCTTTATTGTGGATTAAAGGTGCATTTCCTAATTATAATCCATTACACTTTGCGTTGAATTGAACACAATTATCTTACCCTTCTTCTAGCTTCCCCTTTGGGTGTGCACTTGTGCACATCCCTGGCTTTGGAAGTGACTCAGACCAAGACACACACAAATCCAACTGACAACTGAGAGAGAGAGAGGGAGAGAGAGAGTGAGAGAGAGAGAGAAAGAGAGAGGGGGAGGGGGAGAGAGGGAGAGAGAGAGGGAGAGAGAGAGATAGAGGGAGAGAGAGAGGGAGAGAGAGAGCGAGAGAGAGGAGAGGAAGAGAGAGAGAGAAAGAGGAAGAGAGAGAGAGAGGGAGAGAGAGAGAGAGAGAGAGAGAGAGAGGGAGGGAGCATTTGATTGGCAGTTTAGTTCAAATATCAACAACCTTTCACTATGTTCATGGACTGCACCTTTATTTGAGACGTGTGCTATCTTTTGATAATGAATGGAGACATCATGGCAGGCCACACAAAAAAGGGGTGTGCACGGGTGAGGGTGGGGGGGTGTTGGGGGGGTTCATAATGTACTTGTCGGGGTTAGGGTTTGGCCAAGAGGAGTAACATGGCCCTCTCGTGTCAGGCGGCGAACCTTCTGACTCTGCAGATAAAACTCATGAATGTCTCCGTAAGCCACTAGGGGTCACGACCTTGCAATCGCTCAGTGTCACACACACACACACACTCTCCGCACCTAAACCACTGGCCTAGCCTTCTGCCAAGCCTGCCCAATTAAGTAGTATTGATCGCCCGGTAGGGTCAGACAGAGAGGTCGCCCAGAGATCTTTCACAAGTGTCCAAACAGGGACTATAAAGTACTGCGCAGGGTCCACCATTCCAATGTCATGTTCACTATATCATGTTGGCAAGTTTAACGGAGCCGCTGATAATTATGTACTTAGCCGCGGCAAACAGTTGATTCAGATCCACATGAGCATACAAAGCAATTTTCAACAGCGGAGACTCTTCCTGTGGATTTTCAATCACGGGCAGTGAATGGTGACAAAGCTTCCCCCTCAACCCTCTGTTTGTAATGAGTCTTTTATTTGCCTTGCATTTCCTTGGAAAGAGGACAAATATGATGGTGAACTGAAATGAACTTCTCTATGTTAATGATTTTCTGTTTTGAGAGAGAGAGAGAGAGAAGAGAGAGAGACGCAAGTACAGGAGTGTTGTGATGAACTTAATTCATGTTTCTGATATTTAGTTTGTTTATTTGTGTACTTGTTTGTTAATATCCTTGTTGCTTCAAACAGAACCTCACAAGTCTGTGTATGACCTATGTATGCTTCTCCAAATATGACTGGCTTGTTCCTGTTCCCACCTGGAGCGCTGGAGAACAGTCCATCACAATCGGTACAGATGGATTTTTAAACTGGGGGGGGGGGGCGCTAACATCGCCTGATCAGCTGTGCAGAGTTATTAACTGATGATTGTCGCCTTACGTAGGGAGAGTGGGGGGGACGGATCGGGTTCACTATGAAACTGGGGAGGGACATGTCCCCCCCGTCCCCAGTGCTATCTGCTCCCCTGTCCGTCGCACATGATCTAATACTGTGGCGTGGGGGGGGGGAGCACTGCACTGACCCACCCATGTTTGCGTGTGTGTGTGTGTGTGTGTGTGTGTGTGTGTGTGTGTGTGGATCCTGCTGGTATTCAATTAGAAAAATGTTTTTTTTGCCAAATTGTTAAAGTACGAAGCTTAAGTACACGTGTGGCGCACTTTGCTTGTTGCCCATTCTGTTAAAGAGTTTAGAAATTGTGTATGTGTGTGTGTGTGTGTGTGAGTGTGTTTGTGTGTGTGTGTTTGTGTGTGTGTGTCTTTGTGTGTTTGTGTAAGATAGAAAGAGAGAGAGAGAGAGAGAGAAACACAAATGGACAGTGACATAGACAAGCAGACAAAGAAACCCCCTAGGCAGTGGGTACAAGTGGATGGTAATCAGCTGAACACAAAAAAAAAAAAAACAGAGGCAATGATGTAATTTCCTCCTGGGATTCCTAAACGAGCCCCCTCAGCTAAATACAGACAAACAGCAAACCCCTGCTTTTGCCTTCCGAACGTTTACAAGTCACAGGTGGTCAGTAGTGTGCTGCTTCTGTTCATGAGCAAATGTAAAAATAGATGTTTGGTGGATGAAAACATCCTGGTCAGAGGCTCACCCTAGAACCAAACGGACGGAACGGCCAATGCACTCCACCTCAACAATCAGTTACCTAGGAACCGATGACAGACGTCCGGACATTTTGTTGTGTGTGCAGCGCACCGTGGCGATATGGTGTCAATCAGCTGTTACTGTGGCCCTCCTGTGAAAAGGCTCTCGGCCAGAAGGGAGTAATGTGTAGTGCAGCTGTGGGGAGTAGCTGAGTAGCTCAATCGGATGGGAAATGAATCGGTCCTATTTTAACCTGAGGTTTTAAAAGACCCCCTTTTCTGGCGGGGGGGAGAAATCAGAGAGTGTTTAATGTCGTCGCTTAATCCGAATAGTCTGTCCGTTATTGCAATGGGCTGCTAAATTGTTTATTTTCAGCCCAGTCAGTTCTGCTGCACACCTTCGTTAATTATTCAAGAACATCAATTTTTTAGCTAAAACCCGACGCCTTGAGGTACATCAATTGAACAGTGCAGTGCTTAACTGATCATGTGCCGGCAATTTTGTCAGCTAAATTACCCCACATCCCTTCAGCGAGTCTGAAGACATAGTGCGTGGTGGCAGAACTTGTGATTACTTCGATTAAGCGCTAATACATCAAGCTTTCATTGTTATACAAGCACAGTTGAACGTGTCAGCTTTAAACCTGTGGAAAACTAACACAAAACTGAAGCGTGGTGGTGCCTTGAAATATCAATTCAAGTGTGTCATTCACACCCACATACTATTTTGTGTTTGTCTCTCACCAACAATTTGTGGCCGATTGATTATTTACGGATGGATGCAAATTTACATTGACACTGCAACGGGCCCCCTTAAGATGATTGCTTGCACACTATTAGCCGATCTATATTTAAAGTTTAATTACCGTTAGCGGCCCATTCCCCACATCTCCATCACCACTTAGAGTGGTTGTCGACAACCACGTTAATTGCTGTTTGTTGTTGCAACCTCCATCCAACCAAAAAGAGGGGTGGGGGCAACAAATCCTGACTTGTTTCCAATGAGCAAGCTAGCAGAGCGGACCAGTTTTAGTTAGACAGGCGCCCATGTCAAATCTTAGCCCTGGGTCACTGCTTGTCTGGCGATGTGTCTCCCATCAGGTCAGATAGTCCAGAAAAGCCAGAGGTTGAATAATTGCTTTTCAAAGGAACAAATCAAATGTAATAAAGTGAAGAATGCACCCGCGCCCCCCCTAAAATACAAACTTCACCACCCCCAGTGTCCCTGTGGTCAAGGTTTTTTCTGGAATATAATGACATAGTTTTGGGCCTTCCCTCTCACCTCACACAATGCTTTAATTACAACAAGCTCTCCCCCACAACCATGTCAGTCACTGGCAAAGTGATCATTATAAGCGGCTAACGCGTGACAGACTCTGCAGGCTCAGTTTTTTTGTTCTTTTTGCTTAAAAAGCGAACACAGGAGCTCAAAACTTTGGGAAGATTTTGACCTCATTGGATTTAGTGACACGCCAGAAATGTTTTTGAGTATTTTCAGAATACATGTTTTGGTGATAGTATTACAGTTTGGCTTCCAGCATACGGAGACAATTTATTAATCTCTTAATGTTGATCATAGGAGTGTCATAAGCGTGCCTTCACAGATGTCATAACCCTGGCATCAGTCGTTACAGCATCATGCCATATTACGATCAGTCATTACAGTTTATATCACATAATATCACAGTGCCATATATTACGATCAGTCATTATAGTTTATATCACATAATATCACAGTGCCATATTACGATCAGTCATTACAGTTTATATCACATAATATCACAGTGCCATATTACGATCAGTCATTACAGTTTATATCACATAATATCACAGTGCCATATTACGATCAGTCATTACAGTTTATATCACATAATATCACAGTGCCATATTACGATCAGTCATTACAGTTTATATCTCCTAATATCACAGTGACATATTACGATCAGTGGTCATTATTGGTAAATAATACCAATACAGCAGTTACACGAGTCCAGTGAATAACTTTTATAAGTGCGATAAAACTGTTATATCGCTTAGAACGATTTTGCATTTTTTACATTGAATGGTGACATGGTACAAGCCATGATAGTTGTTATGTGAATTTAAAAAAAATGTCACTTAACAATAGTATTCTCAATGAAAATGATTAGCAGTGTTGGTCCAATTACAGGGGGCCAGTACCCTTCTCTCAACACGTTCTTCCTTTTTAACTCATTACATTAATACATGAATTTACAATTTTGAATTTTAGCATAGTCAAGTCTTTTTCTCACCGTGATTTGTTCACTTATTAACAAGCCACGAGTCTCACACTGGAACAATGTCCTCACTTACGTTTCCTTCATGGCCATTGTGAGGAGATGACGCCTAAATGCCATTCTCCTGCTCAATGTTCCCACAGGGTTCACAGACACTTTGTAATATCCTCACAGGGCAGCTGATAAGCCTTTAATAACGTTTTCAAATGTTCTTTTTAGTAGCCCCTATGTTGAGCAAATGGATAGACTCACTAAGATGATTTCTTTTTTTGGAAACCGTAAAACAAAATGGTTTCTGCTTAGCTTATTATGAGGAATAACTGTGAATGTGCAATATCATTCCAGTATCATCTCATTTCTTAGGTCTTTTCTGGGTCCGGGAGACTCTTTGTTAAGTTCTGGGAGACGGGGTGATGGTGGCAGAGCTTCATTGCTTCACTAAATTGCCATCGCCAGAGAGTTGATAAAGTGTCCATAAGAAGGAGGGAGACAGAGAGGGAAAGAGGGAGAGAGAGAGAGAGAGAGATAGAAAGAAAGAAAGAAAGAAAGAGAGAGACAGTGAGAGAGTTTGAAAGAGAGACAGAAAGAGAGAGACAGACAGAAGGAGAGAGAGGGAGAGAATGAAAGAAAGAAAGAGAGAGACAGTGAGAGAGTTTTAAGAGAGACAGATAGAAGGAGAGACAGAAA
>NC_137919.1:3519738-3522238 GCF_963457725.1 Sprattus sprattus
GGTTGCAAAATAGACCTCTTAAAAAGACTCTCTTGTGGGTTAATATTAGTCAGAGCATCTCTATTCCAATCATAGAACCCATTTTGCATGATTCAAGCCTTTAAAGAAAATAATGAATCCTGCTCGGAAGAGAACACCGTCCAAACATCATCTTTCGCCTCTTTCACTGCAGTTATCCTAACAGCAGCTAGGGGGCACTGTTGCTCTTCTTTCCTAATGGATTTCTTTCCCTTGCGGCTTTCGAACAGGACTTGATTTGATTTTTGCCCTTCCTTCGCCGAGCCGTATCTCAGACACTCCATCATACACCTCTATGTCATGGTGAGGGAGAGATAGAGAGCGGGGTGGAGAAGAGAGAGCGAGAGAGAGAGAGAGAGAAAAAGATAGAGAGAGAGAGAGAGAGAGAGAGAGAGAAAGTGGGAGGAAAGAGGAAGGGGTAAGGAGCGATCAAACAAGCAACTCATTTTGGTGAGGGCACCTGTGTGTTAGATTGAGGTTGAGAGCCAGGCAGGTCCACAGTGCAGGCCTTTGAGTGGTGATTGGAAAAGAAGGAAAGAAAGCTAGAAAGAGAGAGAGAGATAGAAAGAGTGTGAGTAGGGAGACAAACAAGTAAGTGAGAGAAAGATAGATAGAGTTGGATAACACCAGAGAGAGAGATAGAGAGATAGAGGGAGAGAGAAAGTATGAGTGGGGAGAAAAACAAGTACTTGAGAGAGAGATAGATGGAGAGAGAAAGAGTATGAGTAGGGAGAAAAACGAGTACTTGAGAGAGAGATAGATGGAGAGAGTGAATAAGATAAGACTCAGAGTCAGTATGGGAAAGAGTAAGTGGAGGTCAATAGCACAAGAGAAAGTGAGGGGGGAGAGAGACAGAGAGAGTAAGAGAGAGAGATAGGAGAGAGAGAGAGAGAGAGAGAGAGAGAGTGAGAGAGAGTGAGAGGAGAGAGAGAGAGAGAGAAAGTAAGAGCAGAGTAAGAGGAGAGAGAGAGGGGAGAGAGAGAGGGAGAGAGAGAGAGCGAAAGAGGAAAGTAGAGAAATAGTGAGAGACAAAGCTGGGGAGTAGGAAAGAGGGGATGAATAAAGAGAAAGAGAAGGGGAAGGATGTAGAGACACAGATATTGAGGAAGAGGGTGAATGAGAAATAAAGGAAAAGAGAGAGAGAAGGAGAGAGAGAGACGGGGAGAGAGAGAGAGCACTCTGTCGTGCACTTGGGTTGGCACACAGGGCAGCAGGTGTAGAGAGGGGTTGGGGGGGGGGGGTGGTTGTGGGGGTAGAGGGGCGCGGGTGCGAGCGTGGGCACGGGTGCAGGCACTGCAGGCAGGTCAAGGATGTTTTCAGATAGAGAAAGCCACGGAGGAGCACAGGAGAGTGGAGCGGCTCGCGTCAGGACTGTCTCCAGTGTACTGGGCCTGCTGTGAGTGTGTGTGTGTGTGTGTGTGTGTGTGTGTGTGTGTGTGTGTGTGTGTGTGTGTGTGTGTGTGTAGAATAAAAAGCCTTTATTGTCATTGTATTTACAATTTTACATACAACAAAATGTGGAGGTGTGTGTATGTGTGTTTGTTAATGAGTGTATGTGGGTGTAGTGCTTTGTATGTGTGCCTGAATTTGAGCATCTATTTGTCAGTGTTTTCTTTCAGTGAGGGATAGAGAGAGAAAGAGAATCTGAGTAAGAACAGAGAGAAAGAGAGAGAGAGGTGGGTGAAGAACAACTGAAAGATAAATAGAAGAATAGAGAGAGAGAGAGATATCCATTTTTGGGGAAACAGAGAAGAGGAGAGGTAGCAGGGGAAAAAAAGAGAGAGAGATGGAGAGATAGAGGGAGAGAGAGAGGAGGAGAGTGGGCTCTCTCACACATGTCAGAGTCAGTCATCAGTGGCTTGGCTGAGACTTGGCTGCTTGTGCCACCACATGATCTGCCGGATATCACACACACACACACACACACACACACACACACACACACACACACACACACACACACACACACACACACACACACACACACACACACACACACACACACAGACACACAGACACACATACACAAGCTTTTCTTGCAGCTAGCATAAATACGAGAGGAGCAGGGAGATCCCCCTACTGAGCGGCTCTTATGAAGGCAGACATTAGCCAGGCTGACCTCCATCTCCACGAGCTGCCCGCAGTCCAAGCTCTCAGTGCCTGTCTGGGGAGGGCGGGAGCGGCTCCTGCAACCACTTACATTTAAGGGTACAGTACAGGGAGCTGGGATAATAGCTGTGTGTGTGTGCATGTGTGTGTGTATATGTGCATTTGTGTGTGAGCGTGTATGTGTGCATATGTGTGTGTGTGTGTGAGAGAGAGAGTGATAAATAGATAGATAAATATGGTGGTGCACATCAATGTAATTGTGATGCACAACAATGATGAGGTAATGTCTATCGTGCAACACAAGCAGAGAACAGAATTGGATTACTACGAAAAAAGCTTCGACAAAATAACTATTCTGCTATTCCTTTAAACT
>NC_137919.1:3537238-3546834 GCF_963457725.1 Sprattus sprattus
CCCTGCCCTGCCCTGCCCTGCCCTACCCTGCCCTGCCCTGCCCTGCCCTGCCCTGCCCTGCCCTGCCCTGCCCTGCCCTGCCCTGCCCTGCCCTGCCCTGCCCTGCCCTGCCCTGCGTGGGGCCGAAACAGCAGCTGCAACCCCAGTGCTGGGGCTTCGGTGGCTAGTGCTCCTAGAGTAACTTCAACGTCCTATTCATCATTTGACAAGAATTCACGTCTCATTTGAATTAATACTACACTAAGCACGTGTAAACACTGCTTACACACACACAAACACACACACAGACACGTGCAAGCACAAACATATGTGACACATACACACAAACATATGCATGCATAGAAGCACGCCCAGACATGCACATGTTAGCATGCGTCTGCTAGCATGCAAATGCATGCGCTTAATCAAAACTGGCTCACACATGCACACAATCACAAACCTCGACTAACAGATAAGGGAACACAGGACGTCTGTGGACTGCCCTGATCTCCTCAAGGGTCACACAGCCTGATAAAGCAGAGGCTGGCTGGCAGTATCTTCTCCACTCTCCTGGGTCTCTCCGTTTCCACACAGGTCAAAAGAAACATGCCCATCCCAGCAACACCATTTTGTGTCTCCAATGGCGACAATACAGGATAATTCAAACCACTTTTCGCCACCTTTTTGCCAAATGAAACGCTCCCAGACAATGGAGCTCTCTGGCAACAAGAGGCACGCGACTTGTTTACTGATAAGATGCTGTAATCGTAATGCAATGGTAGAGGCGACGAGATTTAACTCAATTTATATGTAAATGTAATATTTCCCACATAATTAGCTTGCTGTGTCATGTCTGCATGCATGTGCTCAATTTTTTTCTCCCTTCGTATCTCCAGTTGAGATGGTAACGACAATCAATGCCATTACCTGATTTCTCTCTCTCTCTCTCTCATATCTCTCTCTCTCTTTCTCTCTTTCTCTCTCTCGTTTCCCGGTTTCCTGTTATACTGACAGAGATTTGCATAGCTTATTCAGTCGTTTGTCGAGCTCTGCCCCAGTGACTACTAAGACAGCTTAAGACTGCACAGCAGTGCTGGATTCAACACAAAGCGTGATTGTATCAATTTGTACCTCTTATGCCTTTCTTTTTCTTCTGTCAGTTGGCTTCAAGATCGTCTGTTTGGCCAGCATAAGTAGACAAACAATTCGACAGAAAGAGTGGCATTCTCTCTCACACACACACACACACACACACACACACACTCAGCAGCACTATGTCAACTATGTCTGTGTGTCATCCACTCAGTTTGATGCAGTGCATTGATTTCTGTTTTTTATATTCGGCCATTTTTCCTCTACATTGAGTACTGACCAGCCCACTGCAATACTGTCGTAAGGGGGGGGGGGGGGGGGGGGCATGTGAATGAGCTGGTTGTGTAGAGCCTCTTGATTTTAATTGGAGTTTTGCAAAGTCACAAAGCACACACATATGCATCATTGTGCAATAAGCCAATGGCCCATGCCCCCTCTCGCTAAGACAGCGAGTCAGCACTTTACGGGATGTTAGGCAGACAATGCAGAGGAGAAACGTGAGAGAGAGATGGAGAGAGAGAGAGAGAGAAAGAGATGGAGTAGTAGAGAGAAAGAGATGGAGAGAGAGGGAAATGAGAATCAGAAAGAGGCTGCAGAAGGGGAGGGATGGAGGCTTTTTGCCAACCATGAAATGGGAAAGCAAGGTCCTGAAGACTGTAAATGGGGGATTTGCACACAGGTTTTTTTTTTTTTTTGCCATGAAGAACTATGAGAAAGGCCAGAGCACAATGGACACAAACATTCGTCGGGTTTCTAATCAGCTGAGCATTCATTGCCATTTCCCCTCACGTGGACTCAAAAGCCACACAAGGAAAGACTCCATGCATATTTATGTGGAGCGCAACACGAAAATCTGCTTGATTTTGACGTAAAATCCGTTGACTCATTAGTCAATAGGATTGATACTGCGCAACTCTAAAGCATTGTTCACACAGTGCCTCTAGATTTATTGCTACGTTCCAACCGTTATATCATACTACGCATGGCCATTATAGTAAACGCACATATCCATAGTCCGTAGATAGACCCTTTCAATTATCTACAGATTGTGAGAAGTATATATCCATCGTTTCCCTTTTGATTTAATGATCACCCGTCAGTGTTAATTGATGGGTCAGTTTGATGGACCTTGTGTCATTTTTGTAAACTGGTGGCTATAGTAAGCGCATGCGTGTTTGTGTAGACATGCGGGTATTGCTTCCAACTTGTTAAAAAACCTGAATTTGAAAAGCCTTTATCGTCATTGTATTTGCATATGACGGTATTTAGAGATATTTGCTTTATTGTAACAGGCAGTGTTAACGTGCTTCATCTATGCACACAAACTTACTTCAGTCAAACAAACAAAATCACAGACATAAAAATGTCATAATTATATTGTTTACAACCCATTTTCTTTGAAACCCCAAAGATGACTGCCACAATGCATATCCAGTTTACAAATAACTGCCAAAGCAACTGTCTATCAAACTGACAGGATGGTTGCGAAGCAACTGTCCATCAAACAGGCAGGATGGTTGCCAATCAGCTGTCCAAACACCTGTCCATCTAGCTGACAGGTGAGGTTATCAGTCACAAAGGTCATCCATTTCCCTTGTTTTTGGCCATCTCATCATCCACCATCCATAGCAGCGGGAACAGGAGGAAGTAGTACGCTCTTTGTTACCGCAGGTCCTGACATCTTTACAGGGGCCTAGAGCAATACAAACTGGACTACCTCAGTTGGAAGATCGTCAGACTGAAGATCTAAAGGTCCCTGGTTTGAGTCCAGGTAAAAGCAGAGACCTTGCAACACACAACGCACACACACACACTCTACCACACACTCACACACACACACACACATCACACACACACACACACACACACAAACACACACACACACACAGACACACATCACACTCACACTCTACCACATACCAAAGCCCCCACTCACAACTCATTCCGCCACATAAGTACGGAAATTACATGATATCAATCAAACTGACCTTTGTATCAATACTGATGGGGCGATCGTCAATCAAAAGGCAGTCATCAATTGTGTTGATTATATTATGATAGAAAGTTCTAGATACATACTGCCATTGGGCTTTGACAGCACCATCAACAGTTGGCTCTTTCCATCACTTCTTCCCAAAGCCTTAAACAAGTGTTGTAATTTATAATAAAGGTATCACCGAACAAAATAAATGTATTTTCCACGCGCGCCGTGAAATAAAAGGCTGCCAACGCCCTCATGTGATGACACACCACCAACAAGCCCTGTCTGCAAAAGATGCAACACACACACACACTCTATCACACACACACACATCACACACACACACACACACACACCACCAGCAAGCCCTGTCTGCAAGAGATGTCTGGAAAGTTAAAGTCAGATCGGGAAACCCAAGATATTTCACAGCAATTACACAAGCTCTCTCTTTCCCTCTCGCATGGCGTTTTCAAGGCGGAAATGTTGCGCTTTCATTCTGCCTAGCTCTGAGAGAGACAGGGAGACAGAGAGAGAGAGAGGGATAGAGAGAGAGAGAGAGGGACAGAGAGAGAGAGAGAGAGAGAGAGAAGGAGAGAGAGAGAGAGAAAGAGCACAGCACAAGAGTTCACAGGGCCTTGGATAATCTCGTAAATCCCCTCATTCGGTGACCTCTGTGTTTCCAATTTTCACTTTCGCCACTTACTTTTTTTCTGTGCCAGACATAAAGAGGGATGCTTCAAAATAAACAACATAAACAAAACCTTTGTAGTACAGACGAAACATTCACATGGCATTTCTGTCTCTCCCAGACCCACTCTATGTGATCGATCAGTCAGTCTGTCTCTCTCTCTCTCTCTCTCGCGCTCTCTGGACAGGTCTCTCTCCCAGATCCTCTCTCTTTCTCTGATCTAAAAATGTGCTCCTTGTGTGACCTTTGGATGTTTGGAGATGAGATGGCTGAAATCACTGAAACTCAGCCTGGGATGTTGTATAACATGGAGATGTCTACTTAATGTTTCAGGAACCCCTCAAAGTCAGACTTTTACATAATGCCTTTTTCCTCCTCCAGGGCACAGATTAGAGTACTTTCTCCAATTAGGAAAGATGTTTGAAAATATGAAATATTTGGTGTTTCTTCAGTGGTACTTGCTGTGTCGACTTTAATCTTTTGACATGAATTAAAAATGTTTTTAACCGAGTGGTTAAAAAAATCATGGCACTACTCTGGCACGGCAGTACTAAGACACAACTCGGTGTATAACTCAGCATAGTTCAACGCTTCTTAAAAACCTTTGTGGTTCTTGTATAAAACATCCACTCTCCCAGTCCCCTCTCGCTCTAAACGGCTGGGTTGAAAGAGATGCGCCGGGTAGAAAAAGAGGGGAAAAAAAACCGGGAACAACAATGTTGGCATCTTCAGTTAATCCGCGGGGGTATACAAGGGCAGCAAAGCACTGCAAAGCTCCAGGTTAGTGAGGGAGGGAGGCAATTAGGCTCATTAGGAAATCCATACTAAGCCTGCCAACACGCTGAGTCACGCGGCCCGTCCGCCCACCTGCCTGCCTCGGAGCAAACGTTCTGGGTCCCCTCTGGGGAGTGGGCCAGGGAAGAGGAAGAGGAAGACATGCATGATGCAGACGGGTGTTCCGTTTGTGTGTGTGTGGTGTGTTGTTGGGTGGGTGTGTGTTTCTGAAGCCATCACAGCTTGGCATTACATGTATATCAGAGGGGGTGTTTTCTGATGGTATCTCAGCCTGGCATAATCTGTGTATATCACACATTTGGAAACGCTGTGCGCCTTGCACTCTTTGCAGGTGAAGTGAAATTCTAAAGGTTCTGGTTCAAACATCCCTAGGAAACGTGCCCTGCCCTGTCATGCCATGTTTCTCAAGTTGGGTGAATTGTCAAAGAATCAACAGTGCAAACAACCCAGGCAATAGGAAGACAGACGAAGAGAGAGGAGAAATGAAGACGGAGAGAGAAAGAGACAGAGAGGGAGAGAGCTCTGAGAAACTTGTGATGGGACTGCAAAATAGCTATTCAACTGTTAATTTGTATCATTTCTATCTGTAACATATTTTGATGTTTCCTGCTCTGATTGGCTGTTGCCTGGTTGTTATTGTGTGAGCATATATACTGTATGCTCACGCTGAAATACAAACTCCAGAAAACTGACTCTGCCTCCGGTCCCTTCTTCAACTTTAGCGTTCTTATTAATATTCTGTCACTTGAATGAATATCGGCGCTTTTATTTGCGAAACCTAACAGCAAAAATAAACCTGTGCAGTACTGAGATGGTTAATTCTCAGGGAGTCATCCTCTTGAGGGATCACGGGAGCGTTAAATGAATGTGTGTGTGTGTGTGTGTGTGTGTGTGTGTTTGTGTGTGTGTGTGTGTGTGTGTGTGTGTGTGTGTGTGTGTCTGTGTGTGTGTGTATGTGTATGTGTGTGTATTGTGTGTGTGTGTGTGAGTGTGTGTTTGTGTGTGTGTGTGTGTGTGTGTGTGTGTGTGTGTTTGTGTGTGTGTGTGTGTGTGTGTGTGTCTGTGTGTGTGTGTGTGTGTATTGTGTGTGTGAGTGTGTGTGTGTGTTTGTGTGTGTGTGTGTGTGTGTGTGTGTGTGTGTGTGTGTGTGTGTGTTTGTGTGTGTGCTGAGTGGTGGCGGTGGCGGTTTCGTCCAACTCTGACACGAGAGCATCATTTAGTTTGATGCCTCTCTGTTAGACGGCTCGCTCGACTAAGGCCTTATTGCCACAGCTGACTAATTTCTCTATAGATTACTGGCCGCCCGCTCGCCCCCATCATCCCCTCTGAATCTCATTGCCTCCATGGCCTGTGTGTATGTGTGTGTGTGTGTGTGTGTGTGTGCGCTTATTCCTGCCTGTGAGCGAGCGCCATTCATCAAAGTTGGCGTTTGGAAAATACCTTTTTCTCACCAGGATGGAGCATATCGATATCAGTTATTTTAATTGCTACACTCTGTCGCCGCACCGGTGTCCCTAGGCAAAGCTATTGTGCACTGAGAATTATTATTATTTTTAATAATAATAAAAGTAATAGTAGCAGCAGTAGTAGTATTATGTGCATGTTCTGTATTTTCTAAATGGACTCTATTCATTGGGAGAACACAACAACCAAATGCATTTTAAAAATCCTCTCTTTAAAAAAAAAAAAAAAAACAATGACAGTGGCTTTGCAAGCCCTGCCACGGAATCAGCCAGGGCTTAGCATATCATAAGCAGGTTGTGGCCAGTGAGTGATTACTTAGAAAAAGTGTTTTCTCTCTCCTTCTCTCCAGTAATCTCAGCAGAAGGCTTCGGAATTTTTACGGACGAGAGGGGAAAAAAACCCTCAGAAGAGAGAAGAAATTTAAAAAAGAAAGAAAGAAAGAAAGAAAGCCTGGCCCAGTTTCTCCTCACGAGTCTCAAGGTAACGATTGAGTTTCCGTAAAATAACGGTGTGGCTGGCTTGTGTTTGCTTGTGCAGCAGTTTTCCTCTTTTCGCCCGAGTCCCGTCATTGTCGGTTTACATCGCATGTGTTTTTGCGCCGGCGCGTTGAAAGATTTAGGGCCATCAAATGATGCCCAAATGTAGGAGACCTCGCTGAGAAAACACATTGTCAGGGCCCCACTGTTGTGTTTCCCATGGCACACCAAGTTACTCTCACAAAAAGAAATAATTATGTGGTTTACTGTGTTGTTTCTTCCAGGCCTTGTCATGGAGTTTAAACAGCGAATACAGCTGAAGACGCACTCTCAGACAGCTCTTTTCTAAACGCGGTGGTATCATTGGACCCGTACTGAAACCACTGTGGCTCCGTTCAGAAGGGGTGCCATCTCCCTTGCGTGCGAAAAATCATACTCTCACGGACAGACATACGCACATCGTCTGTATCGTACACGCCAATATCGGTTTGATTTGGGTGATTCACTTAACTACTGCCCTTAACTTAGGGAAAAGCCGGAGACATCACAACAACCTCTTCATGCAGAAGGACTACAAAAGGACGTCAAGGCGAGGCTAAGTTTCCACAGGATGTTTTGCAACTGTTGTGGACCTATGTGTGTGTGTGTGTGTGTGTGTGTTTTGCCTTCTTCTGTAAGCATGTGGTTTCCATTTGAAGAGGTCACTCAAAGTAACTGAGCGTCTACTTGAGATGCGTGGGACTCTGCGGCTGGATGCAGACATCACTATTGTTTGTTTGGCTCCAGCGCTGGCCTGTGCGCGTCATGGTAACGCTAACGTTGCTTTAGCACACAGGGGAGCACGTCTAATATCATGTTGTTACTGCTGCTCCAAAAACGTGGGGGGAAAAAAAGGGTGTTATCCTCCCCTAGAGTGTGCCATTTCAACATTGCAGATGAAACCAGTGTTAAAAAGCAGAGCTATTCCCACACTTAGATCAGGCCGGTACTCGCACAGACCATAATACTCCTGGGCTCTCCTGCTATGCCTTCTGTCTGTCCCTACCTGCATATCTGACTGAACTTCTCAGTGGTACTGATGATAAGATGAACACACCTGATTGAGTAATAATAGTTACGCTGACGTCATCAGGTGTTTGTTTTAAGCAGGAACTGCTAGATGATGTGCAGTTATAGAAGGAACCACCAGGGGCAGCATTGGGAACACAAGTACAAGAACATTTCTAAAGGTGTAAAGGTTTCATGTAACCAACCTAAGCAACTGAAAGTAACAACACTGTCACAGAAGTTAATTTAATCTTAATCTAATCTAAAGCCATATGAACAGAATACTAATAATGACCTGAGCTAAGAAAAGCATTCTCTCAGAGGTCAGCGAGACTGATTGTGGCTTCTTGAGAGTTTTCGCAGCACAATATTTTTTCAAATATGTTATGAAAAGAACCTTGATAGATTAACGCATTAACACAAAAAAATGGGACCTTGTACTTGTATAGTTTCCTCCATGTTTCAGCCACTGAATTTACACTGTATGATATCCTCAGGTGCAGATAGGAGTTTTAGTCATCTCAGGCCTGGCCTGATGGTCAGTGTCCCATTTCATGAACCATGTTTAAACTATTATAATATTATTATAACCCTGAAGGGTCACAGAGTGCAGTTCTATCACTTATCCTAATTTATGAGGTATCATTTGGAAACAAAGTCAACTGCAGGCGTTCTTGCCGCAAATGTATTTCCCAGAATTGCAGTGAATTAGGACGGTATCAGGCAGACTTCCACTAATGCAATGTCCTCAGGATCATTCATGTTGAGGTTTGACTTACGCTGAAGTGATGACAGGACTGGGCTTTCCATCCAACTCATTTGCATATTTTCAGCATATTCGTTTACAAATCTGGCTCAAGAAAATGCGAGTCTGTGCGCGTTTCCGTCCGCTGTGTTATGCGAATTAAAAATGGACACGCTCATAATCAGGGGAGCAGTTGTGAGGAGTTGTGAACAGCTGTGGGATCAAAACGTTAGGTTGTCAGGACAACTTTCACAGAAACACCTCATAGAATCGGGAGTTAATCCACGCCCGTCAACCGAATCGTTATTTTTATATAATTTTATTAAAACGTTGGATGAAAACACACTTAATGAATATTATATCTAGTTTTATATATAATTCTATATATTGACCAAATAATGTTAATTTCTGTCATTTAGCTTTTGCTCCAAGTTGCAGTGCAGTAACGTCACATTCTGTAGTGGATCTCCATAATTGCTATCACCAATCTGTTCTGTGAAGCCAATGGGAAGCCAATGTGTCCTGCGAAGTTCACACGGACACAATTTCAGTTAACATCTTTTGTTTAAAGTCTGTGTAATCCTGCCTCTCCCTTAAGAATATTTATTTTCTCAAAATAGTGTTTGTTAATTAAAGGCTGAGCTTTCTAACTTTGTTTTAGTTGTCTAGGCTATTTATTTCTATTGGACCCACGTAGACCAAATTGCTCCAACATCAATACTTTTTAAGTATGTGCAGCCAAACTAGTGCAGTGAGGCCAGCAAAGTCAAGGGGCTCTCCGGGAGAAAGTGTTGTAACGGAAGTCCTCTGCGTCAGGTTAGATGTTTGACGTTGTAGACGTTTAGAACGCTAGCAGTGGACTACAGCACGTACCAAAGCATACTGGTACCAAACATGCTTCAAAGAAAGCACCATAGAAATAATTGAATAATGAGTAAAAAAACACACACAAAAGGAAGACATTCCCTTAATGTAAACTATTTAATGTTACCATGGATACAGATTTATTTTTTCTGTAGTCTGTCGAGTGTTGCCTGCATGTTCAGTTCAGTGTGTGCTAGAGTGGAGTGCAATGCAATCTCGTACCAATCATACCTGAAAGACAATATCATAATAGTATTCCATATTAGGGAACAAAAACCCTGTAATGTTAACACAGTTAGAGATAACACCTCATCTTATATATATATATACACACACACACACACACACATATATATATATGTATATATACTGTGTGTAGCTTGTACATTCCTGGCTGTCCTTTGACAGGCCCGTGTCCTCATGTTAGACTGAAGAGGTGGCAGTGGCGTTGAGTAAGGCAATGCA
>NC_137919.1:3547034-3572415 GCF_963457725.1 Sprattus sprattus
TGGAGGTGGAGGAGGAGGAGGTGGTGGTTGGCACAGAGGCAGAGAGGAAAAAGGAAGAGGAGAAGGAGAAGGAGTTGGAGGAGGAGGAGGAGAAGGAGGAGAAGGAGGAGGAGAAGGAGGTGGAGGAGGAGGAGGTGGAGGTGGAGGAGGAGGAGGTGGTGGTTGGCACAGAGGCAGAGAGGGAGGAGGAGGAGGAGGAGGTGGTGAGGTGGAGGAGGAGGAGGTGGTGGTGGTGGGCACAGAGGCACAGAGGCGGAGAGGGAGGGGGAGGAGGTGGTGAGGTGGAGTGGTAGCCCTGAGAACGGCCAAAGCCAACAATCTCAGAGACCTTGACTGTGGCAGTGCACCTGACCATCAAGGTCGAGGGAGACAGGCGCTGACGGCTTGAAGAGGTGGATGAGGGGAGGGGGGAGGGGGGAGGGAGGAGAGAGGGAGTCGAGCAGCAGGTGATAAGGAAGCTGTCGAGAGGAAGGCGAGGAGGAGGATGCCAGCTAAATCCGGCCGGATCATCAGCGAGCTCCTGGATGCAGTCCAGGGTTGTTTATTTGTTTATTTATTTGTTTATTTATTTCGCCACTCCCCTCCTCTTCTTGGGGGCGCGATAAGAGCCTGATTATGTGTCAGCCATCAATTCTCCCGAGTCGCGCCACTGTCTCCCGAGCCATAAATCCACTTCTGACAAGCTGGACTCCCCCCTGTCATCATAACACTTCTCTGCTGTCTCTCCCCCACTCCACTCATCTCTCACACACAGACACACACACACACACACACACACACACACACACACACACACACACACACACACAGACACACAGACACACAGACACACACATACACAGACAAACAGGAGGCTAAAGATCAGATGCTGCTCACAGACTAATACAGAGTTGTGTGATCAAGTGATCGATCAATTTCTGCATGTGATCCCTGTATGCAATGGAGTCTAGTGTCTCTCTATGTGTGTGTGTGTGTGATATGTCTATGCACGTGTCAATTTTAATATTTCTAGTGTGACGATAGTGGTATGTAGGCCAATTGTATGCACTATAACTAGGAAAGACACCCTGTGAAATCTGGATGAGCAGCCAGGTATAATTAATTATATTATTAGTATTTAGGTGTCACAACAATTTGAAGGTTAAGGTTCCTGTTTTTGATTATGATCGCATACAGAGCGATTTTGTAGTTTACGAGATCACGCCAACAACACGCAACTGTCAATCAAGTGTTGTTGTTAGGCAACAAGTTCTCTCAACTCATAAAAGTGAATCTTCCCCTTACAAGGCCCTAGAAAATGGCATCTGCAAATTATTGCCCGTTAAATGCTTTTAGCACCTATTAATTACATTAGGAAGCCAAATTGGGCCGGCCAGATTTGATTTATTGCGGTGCTAACCTGTTCTGTCACTCTAGGGGGATGTGTGGTGGACGGGGGCGGAAGAGAGAGAAGATGGAGGGAGAGGCTGTTAGGGAGGAAGAGAGATGGAGGGAGACAGCCCAGCTAGGCCCCACTGACCTCCATGAAACATCTACCTGATCTCTCTCGCCCCACTGGAGGGGTGAAGAGGGGGATTGTGAGGCTGCTGCTGCCCCCCTCTCCGAGTGGAAATTTACCGAAAGAGAAAAAAAAGAAAGGAACATGAGCTGGCAGCAAACATCGTTTTATTTTAACTGTATTGTGTGTGTGTGTGTGTGTGTGTGTGTGTGTGTGTGTGTGTGTGTGTGTGTGTGTCTGTGTGTGTGTGTGTGTGTGTGTGTGTGTGTGTGTGTGTGTGTCTGTGTGTCTGTGTGTGTGTGTGTGTGTGTGTGTCTGTGTGTGTGTGTGTGTGTGTTTGTGTTTGGATTCAGTTTTCTAGTGCTGCCAATCACCATCACCATGGCCCTGGATCTCGACTCCTTGCAGTGACCCTAATCCTAACCCTAACCCTCCTTGCAGTGAGGTCCAGTGTTCCAGTCGGAGTCTCAGAGAAGCTAATAAGGCCTGATCCCGAGGATGCCTCCACAACAGACGCACTTACGCTGTGACCTAACCAGTGGCAATTTACATGAGCACTGATTCAAGCGCCCACAAACTGGGTATAATAACCTTAACGCTCCATGATATACTGTAGTCAACCGACCAGTGACAGGCCAGACACTGGCTCGAAGTCAGTCATGGCTTATTGTATCAGTTTGGCATGTCTACCCATCACCCATCAGTCAGTCCCGCTTATTCTACTGGATGTGTGTGTGTGTGTGTGTGTGTGTGTGTGTGTGTGTGTGTGTGTGTGTGTGTGTGTGAGTGTGTGTGTGTGTGTGTGTGTGTGTGTGTGTGTGTGTGTTTGTGTGTGTGTGTGTGTGTGTGTCTACCCATCAACCATCAGTCAGTCCAGCTTACTCTACTGGATGACCTTGTCAAAGGGCCTTCGATTTCCCCACCAGAGACCCCCATGGCTTATGCGATAAGTCTAGGGGAGAATCTGACGGAACTGAAGGCACTTTTGAGTTCTCTGAGCCTTGCCATCTGGGAACCATAGATATCCCCCCTTGTCTCCGTGGTTACCCTAGATATCCCCCTTGTGTCCGTGGTAAGGCAGAGGACATGAACCATTAACCTGTGACAATTCATGGCGATGCAAAGCCCTAGATTATTCAAGGAGAGAAAAAAAGACAAAAGAAAGAAAGAGAAGAAACTACAGTGGCGCCGACTAAATCCCGGACAAAGGATGACCTTGAGAAGGAGCCCGAGGGGCACGTGGCTGCTCTCCATTACGCGCCCCGGGGAGTCCATTTGTCCACACACACACACACACACACACACACACACACACACACACACACACACACACACACACACACACACACACACACACACACACACACACACACACACACACACACACACACACACACACCATCACCATGTTCCGTGGTGAAAATGGACCCGGTGGATGAGCGTTTGGGACCCCTGCTGTTCCACGCTGGAGGCTACGAGGTGCCGGTGCTTGATGGGAGGAAGTTAATAGCCCCCTGCATTAAAATGACATCACTTAGATTCACATGGACGTTCGTCTCGCAGATGGCATCGCGGCGCAGCACAACGCTTCAAGCTGTTCACTATGCTGTCCTAGAGAGGCTCAGGAACAAGGAAGGCTCCTGGGTGGGGAGGGAAAAATAAAACAAAATATAACCTTGCCTGGTCAGACTTGTAATGGAGACTCAGTCTCTGCTACTGCAGGTGTTCTTGTCGATGTTGTTATTAAATGTGTGTGTGTGTGTGTGTGTGTGTGTGTGTGTGTGTGTGTGTGTGTGTGCGTGTGTGTGTGTGTGTGTGTGTGTGTGTGTTAATTTAAACTAGGCTGAGAATTTACAAAAGAATGCTTTACTTCTTGGAGGTCATGTAAGAAGGCTCCCTTTTGCAGGGGTCAAAGAGCACCTGTCTGTTCCCTGCAGGGCATTGATGATCACGGACTCAGAATATAAATATAATCAATCATCACAGGCTCACCTGTCAATCTTCATTTCTGTGTTGACACACACCGCCCCAACATAGCCTTTGTGCATACTGAGTTAGTTTCAGGAGAACGACTAGACAGATGGTGACGCCCCTTCCTCTCGAATGATTTAAACTTTCAATTAATTTTATTGATTAAAATCAGCGATCGAGGTAATATGATATCATGGTGCTTCAGTTCACCAAGTTGACATTTTACATTACATTTTGTAGATGCTTTTATCCAAAGCTACTTACACATGGATGTGTACACATTTTACACTGATGGCACACTGCACATCAGGATTAGGGGTTAGTGTCTTGCTCAATTAGGGGGTTCAGTTTCTTGCTGAAGGACACTTCGACAGGGGATCAAACTAGCAACCTTCTGATCACTAAACGACTTCTCTACCTCCTGTACCACTGTCTGCCCTGTAAGCAAAATGACGTCCCCTAGACGTCCCGTAATGGTCTCTCTGAACGTTCTAAAAACGTAAATGTGTATGGTTCCCGTGACAACTTTAGGACGTTTTGCACGACGTTCCAAGACCGTCCCGAGGACGTTGCGGTGACAACTGAGAAACGTTTTCTATAGGTCCTGGGGACGTTATGCAGGACGTTGCAAGCACCTCCCGAGGGCATTGTGGTTACGTCTGGGGAACGTGTTTCTATAGGTCCTGGGGACGTTCTGCAGGAAGTTGCAAGAACGTCCTGAGGGCATTGTGGTGACATCTACAAAACCTATTTTAGACGTCCTGGGTACGTTATTCAAGGATGCACCGCGGACGTAGCAGGCACGACCGTTTTTGCTGAGCTAAATGAAGAAAATAAAATAATAATAGATCGCGGAGCCGTCATTTTGCTTACAGTGCGCACACACACACAAGTTCAAGTTCATTTATATTACACATTTCATATGATATGCATAGACACAGACACACACGATTACAAACTTGATTGCGGGCATGGGAATTGAACCATAAACCTTCCTATTACTAAACGAGATCGCTACCTACTGTCCTAACACTGTCTGATTATAGTGCCACTTTAACAGGTTTATCACAGTGTGAGACAGCCAACAAACTTAGTCTTTTTTGAGGAAAAGCATATTGTAGCAATCTCAGTCACTACGCATTGAGGGTTTTCCGTAATGATTCCTTTTTTAATTAACATCCATGGCACATCACGGACGTGCGGGCAGGGAGGCAGAATAAACTAGCCAAACTAAGAATGATGAAATAAAATAAATATGAATGCTTCTGTACTGATCTGTGCTATAAATGTAATGTCTGCATGATTCCAATACAATGCATACATAGGAAGGTGACCAAGTGTCTAGCTTTAACATATTGAGCTTTCCACAGGCCTTCAAAGATGGTGCAACAGAACGAAGAGCTCACCGGTCAAATTGTCTGATTGGAATTTCTTTAAAAATCCCGTCTCGCAAACACAAATTTTGACAACAAATCCTAATATTACGTAAGGCCTATAAAGCAAACGTGCACTGCCCTTATTATGTTTAAAAGGAACAGGCTAATCTGCCGTTAGAAAGTTATTTAACAACACGCATATGCTGCATTTTAAAGCGCAAACCCTCGGTTTTCAAAACGAGGAGCGAACTGAGGTGAGAAGGATCCAACATGGCCAAGCAGACTAGCCTTAAAAGCTTTTTTTTCAGAGGCCAAAAACATCTGATGAGGGTAAACCTTCTGACGAGGATGAACCTGTAATACCTGCAGTGTTGCGCGTTTCCTTTTATTACCGTGCGTGAGCGCGCCGGAAAGAGCCGAGAGCGGTATTGCAGACAGAGATTTTGAAAAATTATAGCACTCGCCTCATATTGAAAATTGGAGCTGTGAACGTAGTTCAAAATTATGAAATTATCAACAATGAACTGAGCAAGTTCATGTAGAAAGTGAACTTTCCAAACACTGAATACCTGAAGCCCTAGATGTTCGAACAGCATCACCAAAGAAAAAGCTGAAATGTCGGGCGTTTATGTCGTTATGGAGTGACAAGTTCTCTTGGCTCAGGTGCGAGGTAATTGATAGTCACAGTAAAATGTGCAAAGGATTCACAAGAGGGTCGAATAATTTAAGAATCTCTGCTCTCATTGAACAGAGCAATGACCATGTTGCGGCGCTCATTTTAACGCCACAGCAGGTTGCGCTTAAAGGCCACTAATTGACGCGCATCAGACATAAATGTTTTTGTTTCCCATTGTAAACTTAGGAAAATAAACATGTTGCATTCTAAACTACCTGATTATGTTATTATTTAAGCTATGCAGGCCGTCAGTTTTCTTCAATGGGCTAATTTAGAAGCAGAAATAGGCTAGATATTTGGCCGGCTTATCATTAAAATGTCGGGCAAATGAAAATCATTTTTCTCTAGCGGAACTTCTGGTTCAGAGAGGACCATCAGAGGACCAAATAAGAACGGTCCCTAAAAGTCCGTTTTAAGGCTCATGCGAACGTCACGCAGAGGACCTGCAGGTAAAGGTTACGGGACGTTTTTAAATGACGTCCTGGGGATGTGTGCTGAGTTACCAAATTATAACGTTCCTTAATAGTCCGTTTTAAGGCTCATGCGAACGTCACGCAGAGGACCTGCAGGTAAAGGTTACGGGACGTTTTTAAATGACGTCCTGGGGACGTGTGCTGAGTGACCAAATTATAACGTTCCTTAATAGTCCGTTTTAAGGCTCATGCGAACGTCACGCAGAGGACCTGCAGGTAAAGGTTATGGGGACGTTTTTAAATGACGTCCTGGGGACCTGTGCTGAGTGACCAAATTATAACGTTCCTTAATAGTCCGTTTTAAGGCTCATGCGAACGTTACGCAGAGGACCTGCAGGTAAAGGTTATGGGGACGTTTTTAAATGACGTCCTGGGGAGGTGTGCTGACAGACCAATTTATAAGGTTCCCTAAAAGTCCGATTTAAGACTCATGCGAACGTCGCAGAAGGACCAAACGTAGACTTGCTACGAACGTCAAAAACGTTCTGGTAACGTCCTCTAGCGAACGTTGTGGCGGGGACCAATTGGGGACGATTGGGGACCTTGCGAATGTCCTGTTAACGTCCTGGGGACGTTCCCTGTTTGCGGGGTGTGGCCCAAGTAAACACTAAGGACGGCTTTATTGAACTGCATATATATCTTAACTGGTGTGTGACGATGTGCTCGTCCCTACAGGTGAATATGCTCTCTGGCTGCCATGCCATGGAGCCGGGCTCTTTGGTGTGGCGGTCAGAGTGCATGTTTGGCACCCCGTTGACCATGTACTCCCTTCGCTAACAGGTGGAATAAGATTCTAACCACACAAAGGCCATGTGTTCAGTTCCCAGTGAGCATCTACATACCTAGCTAACATGCTACTATAAATTGCTCTGGATGATGGTGTCTACAGTACTTAGTGAATATATGTGAATGTAACTGCCATACCACACATTTTACTGCATCATAATACTGCGCCTCCCGTGTCATAAGCAGTCGACCCTGGGGTCTGCGTCTACTTGATCTCTGGACTGCATCTGCATACTAACATGGAGGCTCTGTCCTCTGTGTATCTTGAGGCCTATACTTGAATGGAGGAGAACTGGGCATCTTGAACATCGCTGTCCTCTTAGCTCTGTGATCAAGCAGAGGGTGATTTTGCCTCAGACAGGGAGGTCACGCACGTATGTGTGTGTGTTGGGTGTGTGTGGGTGTGTGTGTGTGTGAGAGTGCTTTATGTTATCAAATGTACCCCATGTCTCCATTATGTTCTCTGTAAGTCCAAGGTACACCATCCCCTCACATTTCTTTCTCTCTCTTACACACACACGCGCGCACAAACTCACACACACACAGACACACACACACACTCACACACACACACACACACACACACACACACACACATACACACACACACACACAGACACACACACACACTCACAGACACATAATAAGACCTACACACATACAATCAGACACACACACACACACACGCAATCACTTACCCTGACAACACACACCCCACCCCACCCGCCCCAGCATGCGCCCCAGACGAGCATTACCATGGATCGTCGCACATCATTTCAAAAGTGTTGCATCTAATTTGATACCCTTCTCAACTCCCCTGCAGTTTCATTGCAATGTCACCACATGTTCGCCTGGATGCTGACTTCATTCCACACACACACACACACACACACACACACACACACACACACACACACACACGCACACACACACACACACACACACACACACACACACACACACACACACACACACACACACACACACACACACACACACACACACTCACACACACACACACACACACATACACACACACACACACACACATTCATTCATGGTGCTGTGGTTCATTAGGGGTTGGAGGGCAATAGAACACAGCCCAGTCTCTCCACTCACGGGACAGATGCTGCGGGAAGGAAAAGTTGTGAGAACAGCCTCACCGCTGGGCTTGCAGAAGTTTCACAACCGCAAAAATCATCACACCTTCAAAACATAGATGCATTCAAAACATGCATCACATGCACACAGACAGACATCACATATACACATGCATACAAGTAAACAGACAAGGAATGCAAAGAATGAATGAATGAATGAATGAATGTAGGAATGAAGGAATGAATGAATACAATCTCCCTCAATTAATTAATGAATTAATTACCTAACGAATGCATGAATGAATGAATGGATGGATGTATGAATGAAGGAATGAATGTATGAATGAAGAAATGAATTAATACAATCTCCCTCACTTCCAGATGTACTGCAGTGGGGTCAGGAAACAAGCAGATGAGGCAGAGTTGGAGAAACAGGCCATAACAGTACATGTTATCTTGTCGCTATTTCACAAGCCCAAAGACATCACAACTCCTTACAAACAAACATACGCACCCACCTTCTTACAGTTCATTACGGTATACACACAACTGATTAGATATATTCCAGATAGATACAGGCTATCACCTGTTTAATCTCCTGCCTTCTGGCAGCAGTACAGATCCTTAAGAGCAAGGGCCACACGTCTAAAGAAAGGTTCTTTGCCAACGGCTATCAGAATGATAATCTCACACATGCACTAAAATGTGGACTATCAATGTCGCTTCAGTCACTTCATTCTTCTGCAAGTCACTTTATTCTATTTTAGTCACCTTATTCTTGTCCGTAAGACAATAATGTGAATTCTATTCATGTCCGAAGGTTACGTAAAGACTGTGCAATATTATAAAGTACCTCAGGGTACTCCATACTTGTACTCCATACCTTTAAACATTTGTGTTAATCAGAATGTCTTAATATTTTATTTACTTTATTGTATTCTCGTTGTCATATGTTGTTTCTCACAGCGCTGACAAGAGCAGTGCTCCAAACGTCATCCGTTTGTATGCAGAGTCATACAATGCCAATCAAGGCTTTTCAATTTCATTCTCACTCCCATCCAGATGTTCTACACCAGGTCAGGATGAAGCCTATTGAGGAATAAAGACCTATTGATCGTCACACCTCCTATACGATCCCCAGCCAGATTCCCCCGCTGCCCCTCTCAGAATGCAACCCACGTTTGTGTGACCTCTGCTTTAATAGGCATCGGGCGTTAACACAGTTGTCTTTCTGCTTGTTTAGGCAGCAGCGAGGAGGAGGAGGAGGAGGAGGATGAGGAGGATGAGGGCGGAGGAGGAGGGGGAGGATGGGGGGATGAGGGCGGAGGGCAGGCGGAGGCTACTGTGGCTGGCTACACATCCCAGGGGTCTAATGAGGATCTCTCAATCGACGAGGACTGGGAGAGACGCCGCTGCTGCCGCTGCCCCCGCCGCCGCTGCCCCCGCCGCCGCTGCCCCCGCCGCTGCCCCCGCCGCTGCCCCCGCCGCCGCCGCTTCACTGCCCTCCAAGACCAGACAGGACGTGGGACGGACTCGGTCTCCGGGGTCTCTGGGACGGACTCGGTCTCCGGGGTCGCTGGGACGAAGGAAAAACGAAACGCACGGGTCGTCATGCAGTCGGTGGGATATCGTTATTGACATCAGTTTTTAGGCCTCACTTACCCTGTCTCGTTTTAGTTAACGATCAATCTTTTTATTGATTGATAGTTTATGTATTTCTTTGTTCGTTTGTCAGTGTTATCATGCCTTTTGGAACTGCTGAGTTGTTGGGGTGTGTGTCTGTGTGTGTGTGTCTGTGTGTGTGTGTGTGTGTGTGTGTGTGTTGGGGGGGGCTGTTTGTTGGTGTGTGTCTGCGAATTGATTCCCAGAGGACACAAAGTGGAATTTACCAAGTTTGATCATGAGTGGCAAAACGGAGAAGAGAGAGAAGGAAGAAAGAAAAAAAAAACAGAAAAAAAGAAAGAAAATCAATAGAGAGTGTAGAAAGGTTACGGGGAACAAGCCCAAGCAGCCGGTGACTGCATAAAAATAGTGTTGTTGAGCGATCCATTTATTCCATAATGGGCTTTTCAATGGCCTCTAACAAGGCCTGGAGAGGACATGCAAGAGCACATCTGTTATGGCGGCTGCCAGTTGTGTGATTTTGGCCTGTCCTAGACGAAAGATGACCAACACCAAAGAAACGTCTTTGGTTGTGGCTCCAAGACAGTGATCCTACATGGCCCTGTGAGAGGAGGCCTGGGTCAGAAATTTAGGATGACCATCACACAATGTGACTGCTGCTACGACCTACGTCTTCTAACCAACCAATGGGAATGCAGCAATAGATCAGGGTCAGAGTTCATCTTCTTAGAGGCCATTGAAATGAACATTATGGTACACTGTACAAAATTCTCTATACAACGAGGTTTGTGTAAGATCTAAAAATCCTAAAGTCGGCAGTGAACCTAATCTGATTGAGATAGCTGACCAAGAGTAGAGCTTCCTGAATGGGCTCAGCTACTTAGCCACCCGACCACTCAACCCACAGTGCTCTCTGGCAGAATGCGGACGCGTGACATTAACACACACAGCTCTCAGCAGGCTGCCCCATGCTTTTAAAATGGACACCGCCATTCATTTTCACTGCCCAGTCGGGCAGAGTGGAGGCGCGGGTTATGCAAGAGGCCCTCTCTAATTCATCCGAGACACTCAGGCGGTGGGGGTGGGGTTGCGGTGGGGGTGGGGAGGGGACGCGCTTTCATTTATGTGTCCATTTGCCTGGAAATGGGATGGCTGGTGGCGAGAGGGGGTCACCCGAGGGCGCCTATTCATCTCCCACCCATGCCCTGCTCTCTGCCCTCCTCGAGTTATTGCTGCCTCCTCCAATAAATATCCTCCCATGCCCCGGAAAACAGCGGGCGCGCCAGAAGAGACAGCTCTGCTGGCGAGTGAAGGGGGCACACTTGGGGTACAAAACTCTGTGTCACACCGAATCTGTCTTTAGTTCGGATGTCTTGTTCCCCGGACCGTTATTTAACCTTGGGAAAAAGGTCAAAGACTCTCGAAGAGGCAATGGGAAGAAATTCATATATATTAGGTGAAGCGAAAACAGATAGGGGCAGGAAATCACATCCATCCACAATATTTAACTCCAAGGCTAAGGCCTTTTGGGAATTGTAGTCTAAATTTGAAATGAAGTGCAGGCACAAATACACTGCAAGCCTTTGATAGCATGCTACCGGGGTCAGGAAATGGTTGAAGTTTTGTAAAATAAAAAGACAAGCAGATTTGCTCATGCCTTGGGCTAACGTGCCAGAATGTCTTTACCACTGGATGCATAAAGAGGAGCTTTCAGTGAGAACTTTCAGTAAAGTCTCACTTTATTCTATTTTCTTTATTTCTATGGAACCTCTCATGCCAAACGCATAAATAAAACAACAGCAAGAAAGTATATAACCTAATAGAGTACATGACATGATAACATGCTTGGTGTTGACACAGAGGAGACAGACTGTGCTGGAGTTAGTGGAGAGCAGACTGTATTGTGTTTTAAAATGGTCAGTCAATGACTGCTTTAAACACTCATAACAAAATCGTAAAAATGTGGGAAGTCTTGTCACTCTCCCTCTGAGTTTACCCCCGACAATAATAATGTTTTGTTTACACAGGACCAATAACCTTTTTTCTTTACCACGAGACTGGTTCATTTCTGCCTAAATGTGCTTCAGATGTTTTATATTGTGCTTGGTTTTTCTTCTCATATAATGTCGTTTTTCGTTTCGTTTTTTTTCTCTCTAAATGTCTCTCAAATTTAGGATTAGGCAAATACAGCTAAGGAAAGACCTCCTCATCCAAGAAACAAGTATGCAATATGTTTACTTAAAGGAGCTCCACAGTGTCTAAACAAGTATGCAATATGTTTACTTAAATAAGCTCCACAGTGTCTAAACAAGTATGCAATATGTTTACTTAAAGGTGCTCCACAGTGTCTAAACAAGTATGCAATATGTTTACTTAAATAAGCTCCACAGTGTCTAAACAAGTATGCAATATGTTTACTTAAATAAGCTCCACAGTGTCTAAACAAATATGCAATATGTTTACTTAAATAAGCTCCACAGTGTCTAAACAAGTATGCAATATGTTTACTTAAATAAGCTCCACAGTGTGTAATCTAACGGCTCCCACACCCCACCCTACGGAGAGCCAAAGTTCTTTTCAGCAGAGCGGAGCGCTGTGAAGAAACCTCAGAAGCTTCCAGGCGGGTTCCTCCCGGCGGTTCCTCCCGGCGGGTTCCTCCTCTGTGGCGGTGTCTCTCTGGGGCCAGCTGGACCCCGGATCCAGACTCGGAGCTTTGGCCGGCTCTGAAGACCAGGCCTCGAAAAAGGAAAGAAAGAGAGAACTAAAGAAAGAAAGAAAGAAAGAAAGAGAGAGAGAGCGAGAGAAAGCACTGTTGTGAGACACACTGCCACTGTTTGGGCCATGGTTCTCTCACAGAGGAAAGAAAGAGAGAAAGAAAGAAAGAAAGAGAGAGAGAGCGAGAGAAAGCACTGTTGTGAGACACACTGCCACTGTTTGGGCCAGGGTTCTCTCACAGAGAGAGAGCTTTAGGTTTGGGGGAGATAAGGCGAGAAAGGAGTAATCCTTTTTCTTTTTTTAAATTCAACATAAAGGACTGCTGGCTTAGAAAACTCCAGAAACTGCTCTAACTCCCAGTCTCAATAGCGAGTCTTTAAGTTTAAGAACATTTGACATCCGCCATATTGATGCAACACAAATGTCTTCTGTGAGAGAATGTTCCTCGTTGTTTTCCAGTTGACTGACAGACCTCCTGTCGAGGGCCCTCTCTCTCAACCGTATTACAATTGGCCGCAATCATTAGAACTGTATGAACTGTGTTACACGATCCGGCTTTAATTCACCGCTAGCCCCATTCTCTCGAGGCCAAGACCACTTTGTTTTTTGTGAGGTTTTTTGTCGTTCATTAGCGGCTGTTTTCCTCAGCGGGGTTTTTCCCATGTCTACATCGATCGCTAATGAACAGGTAGGGTTCAACGAGGAACAGACACAAAAACCACACGACCTGAGAAATGTGCTGCGGCACGGAGAATCCCACGGGAAGAAGGGCTTGAGGAAAACTGGAAAATTGTGCTGTTAAAGTCAGTCAGTCGTCGGAGCTTTTTCCAATAACTCCTTGGAGGTAACAAGAGCAGTAATTTCACAGACGGCACGATGGCCATCGCTGTTGTTGCCCTTCTTTCTGGCGTTGATGCCCTTGTGAATATTGCATGTTTATTGGCCATTGTGGCCTTGGTGATCCCCAAATGATCTGCCTTCATTCACCAATATACCAAAAATTTGATTGTGACAATGTCATTGTAAATATTCTGTATCCATTGCATACTGTGATGAGCTATAACAGAAGTTTTTTAATTCAACAACTAGAAATTCGAAAAAATAATGTTTATGTGTCCCAATATCACATTAGAGAATCACATGGTCTATGTACACCAAGAACATGGTAAGTGTTTCAAAGACGCTTACCAAATATTGCTTGGGTGTAGAACTGATCTTCAAGAGGATGAAAGCTGCGTTTCCATCACTGCCAGATTGTACACTATACTCAATCGAACGCTGTTTTAAAGAAGTGTCTCGTAACCTACATTAAACTCTGAAATACAGGTCAAACTAACCTACGTGTGTGTGTGTGTGTGTGTGTGTGTGTGTGTGTGTGTGTGTGTGTGTGTGTGTGTGTGTCTGTGTGTGTGTGTGTGTGTGTGTGTGTGTATGTGACTGTGTGTGTTTGAGAGAGAAAGAGAGAGATTATTTATACCCGTTGTTACGTTCACCATTCATAAACTTTTATAAGCTTTTGTCTGCTTCAAACAGGCCAGTGGTCCCTAGGGATTTTTGCCAAGGACAAGAGGGAAAGGACATTAATGCGTTTAGTCGTTGAGTAAAAATCATTAACTGAATTCAGTGAAATAAAAGTCAAATTTTTTCCGCTTAGTGCCCTCATAAAAGTTGCCCCACTGAAGGCCTTTGCCCCTGAAATTACTAAATCCCAGGCCTGGAGGTAACCCTGTACAAATCCTCTCTTACCTTTACAGATTCAATAAAAAGATCATTTACAGGCTTCATTGTATTCATAGTGTAACTAGAAGTTGTTAAAAGTGCTTCTGAGACTGAGGCTCTGAGCTCTGTCTGTTAGAAGGAGAGTAAAAGGACACGTACGGTCTTGGGCAACCCTCGTAAAGCTCCTAAATAGGTTCCTTTAAACTTGCATAAGTATTTTTCCTTGTCCATGAAAATGGATCTGGACTCATGATGATCGTGTAATTCTGGAAGCATGATATATAATTATTAGAATTCCCCCATTTACTTTACACATTACGTGCTTTTGGTTCTCTGTTTCAGTCCAATAGAACTGCCAAGTATGAGATTATACATTTTAAAATACGAAAATAAAGCAAAGTAAAAACTACAATAAAAACAAGCATTTATTCCTCCGAGTGGAATGCCATGTAGTAAAATCCCAGGCAGTAATGTTCTACGATTCACTTTTATGTTTGAAATGAATTGCGAGTGTTCGAAACATGAATCACTGTAAAACGCTTCGTCACCACTAAATGACCTCGGGTCAACTTTGCCCTGGCCGCACCGAGACCCATCCATTCTGCACACACACACACACACACACACACACACACACACACACACACACCGAGACCCATCCATTCTGCGCCGTCTGAGGAAGGCTATTAAGAACGTGCTGGTGCCTTTTGCCTGTCGCTGGGTGACTGAGTTAATGTCCAGAGACAAACCCAAAGCACACAAACGCTGTATTGATCGCACTACATTTTTCTATCGCTCTTTCGCCCCCTCTCTCTGTCTCTCTCCTTTTTCTCCAACGCCATGTTCTGGTCCTCCGAAGACAGGCCAGGAGGGCGTGTGTGTGTGTGTGTGTGTGTGTGTGTGTGTGTGTGTGTGTGTGTGTGTGTGTGTGTGAGTGTGTGTGTGTGTGTGTCTGTGTGTGTGTGTGTGTGTGTGTGTGTGAGTGTGTGTGTGTGTGTCTGTGTGTGTGTGAGTGTGTGTGTGTGTGTGTCTGTGTGTGTGTCTGTGTGTGTGTGTGTGTGTGTGTGTGTGTGTGTGTGTGTGTGTGTGTGTGTGTGTGTGTGTGTGTGTGTGTGTGTGTGTGTCTGTGTGTGTGTGTGTGTGTGTGTGTGTGTGTGTGTGTGTGTGTGTGTGAGTGTGTGTGTGTGTGTCTGTGTGTGTGTGTGTGTGTGTGTGTGTGTGTGTGTGTGTGTCTCTGTGTGTGTGTGTGTGTCCTTTGCTCTCTGGGATACAGGAAAGGTGAAGGATACTAAGATCCACTTTTGGTTCTGAAAGGTTTTTCATTGACTTGCTCTGACCTAGGATGAGGCGCTCGGTTTTGATGCAGAGGAGGAATGCATCCAGAGGCTTTGACTGGAGGCCATGAAGCCACTTCCGTTGAGCAGGATCCCAAGTGGGGTTGTGGTCCTGAGATCTGGTCAGAGATTGGGCTCTCTTGGGGGAACTGTCACTCAAACAGTAGCCCCGACCACATTCGGGCTTGGCGCTCAAGGAGGTCACGGGTTCGAATCCGGCCCCATGCCATTTCTCCTGTCAACTCCCCACCTCCTCTCCCTCTCATTTCCTGTCACAATCTTCACTGCCCTGTCAATTAAAGGCATAAAAAGCCCAAAAAACTATAATTTAAAGATGGGGCTCTCTGAAAAGATTAATTACACACTGTAAAACACGGCTCTCACGGGTGTCCCTCTTTTCCCCGTCTGCTACACAATTCAGAAATGGTGTTTGTCGTCCTGAAAAGAGGTTAGGGAATCGTTTGGACAGCCTTGCAAAAGACAGTCACATGAACTATGACCAAACGAGGCAGAGTATCATCCTCCAGTCCCTTTGAAGACTGATACGTTTGCTCGTTGGGAACGCGTATGGACACAAATCACATGGTTTAAGAGAAACTACTACTACTACTACTACTACTCCTGCAAGCTGTCTGTCAAAAACAAAACTAATTTGCAACAGGTATCGTCGCTGTCCCCTTGAAGGGAACTGTCTGTACATTTTCATCACAATGAAATCCCACAGCGGCATTTGCCAGGGAAAGAGACAATAGCTGACACACACACACACACACACACTCACACCCTAGCTGGCATCCTTCCATACAAAACATGGGCCCATTATTTTTTTGTGCTTGGGAGCCCTCCAGTTGCACTGAATAAGCAGAATTTATCTGTGTCAAACAGTCTCTTTTCTCTCTCTCCCCCCGCTCTCTCTCTCTCTCTCTCTCTCTTCAATCTACACACATTTCTCACAACCTACACATCTCAGTACATCCCCCTCTTTTCCCATCCTTCTCCCTCTCTCTTTTTATCTCTATCCCCGTTTCTCATTACCTACCCATCTTTCTCCATTCCCACCTCTCCCTACCCCTCCTTCTCTCCCTCTCTCTCTCTCTCTTTCTCTGCCTCTCTCTCTTCTTTATCTCTTTTCCCATTTCTCACTAGCCCCCCCCCCCCCCCCCCCCCCCCGGTCCCGGCCCCCTCTTGCCTCCATCCTCTGTTCCTGTCATCTGCTGTCGGAGGCATGCCACACACACATACACACACACACACACACACACACACACACACACACACACACACACACACACACACACACACACACACACACACACACACACACATGCCCCCACTGGCGTGCACTCATTGCTTTTGTGTCAGCGTATCAGCACAACACTCACGAGCATGTCTGCTATGACAGATAATTCACTAAGACAAACAAACATGTTGCACAATTTAATCTCCATCGATGCATGCTCCGAAAACTATCTCTAACATCCACCCGATGAAACTGTTATAATGCAAGGTCATTATGATCGTTTAGAAATACTATTTCACTCTAAAGGCATAACCTTAAGTTCATTATGATCGCTAAGAAATACTATTTCACTCTAAAGGCATAATCTCATGTGTATGCTTAACTTGACATTTTTTTTGTGTGTGTGTGGTTAGTTTGTTTGGTACTGGTGTGCGGCACTGGGGTAGAGTTAACTTCTTTCCAGAGTTATTGTTTCGTTGAATCAGCTTGTTGTTTACAAAGGATACGTTTAACTACACATGAATCTCTCCCGGGATTTGGCTATCGTAATGAGGTTTTCTACTTTAGGTTTACAATAGTTTATTTATTTATTTTAGAGGGGAGAAAAAGAAAAACACATTTAAGCAGCAATCCCAAAGCTTATCTTCTCCCTACATTTTCCCTCAACAAAATTTCCGTCCACAAAACATGCAAAGAAAAAGTCTGAATAATCATCAATGTGAAAAATACTAGAACTTTTAAACATTATGAGCATTGAGAGTTGAAACCATTGCCAAAACTCTAGAATCCAGTCAGCATTCCTGGTGAAACTTTATTTACTTTCCTTTTTAGCCATTTTGTGGGGTTTTGGAGGGTTTTAGTAGACATAACCATCAATTTTGTCCACACAAATCTCCCATTTCAGAAATTCCCTCTCAGTATCTGCACCGTCACTGTTCTTCCCAGACTATGGGGGTTTGTTATTGCCTCGGTGGATATCATGAACATGGTTGAGAGGTCTCCTGGCAGTCAGTCTACACACACACACACACACACACACACACACACACACACACACACACACACACACACACACACACACACACACCCCACAATCACACACACACACACACACACACACACACACACCTAAAACACACACACACACCTAAAACACACACACACACCCCACAAACACACACACTCACACACACACCCCCCACAAACACATATGCACACACACCTTACCCACACACAAACACAAACACATACACATAGCCCACAAACACACACACACACACCCCACACACACACGCACACACACACACACATACACATACACATACACACACACAAACACACACACACACCAAACACATACACACAAACAAACACATACACACACCCCACAAACACACACACACACACCCCACAAACACACGCACACACACACATACACACACACACACAAACACACACACACACACACCAAACACACACACACAAACAAACACATACACACACCCCACAAACACACACACACACACACACACACACACACACACACACACACCCCACAAACACACACACACACACACACACACACACACACACACACACACACCCCACACACACACGCACACACACACACACATACACATACACACACACACACAAACACACACACACACACACACCAAACACACACACACAAACAAACACATACACACACCCCACAAACACACACACACACACCCCACAAACACACGCACACACACACATACACACACACACACACAAACACACACACACACACACCAAACACACACACACAAACAAACACAAACACACACACACACACACACACACACACACACACACACACACACACACACCCCACAAACACACACACACACACACACACACACACACACACACACACACACACACACCCCACAAACACACATGCCTTATTCACTCAATGACTTCGCAGAGTTCATTGTGTGCAAGTGACTCAATCGTAAAATCCCTTTCTGTCCCTCTCTGCTCTCTGCTAGTTCCCTTGGGTGAGTCCCCGACGCAAATTCCACGCTCCCCGACCCGAATCAATTGCCAATACCACCGCTTTCCCAGGGTGTCTTGTGATCACTTCATGGTTGGCCTCGCCTTGCCGAGTGAGTGAGTTCAATGAGGTTTCCTCGATGACCTCAGGGAATCTGACAAATTGTGACCTTGCGTGGGGAACTAAATTATTGTCTGCCTCCTCCATTTTTTTGTCTTTCCTTCTTTCGTTATTTCTTTCTTTCTTTCATTCTTTCTCTCTGACTCACTGTCTTTTTCTCTTCTCTTTTGTTTCCTAAAACTGTTATTTGAACTTTCACGGAATGAACAGTGGGCCCCCATACGTTGGGTTTTTTGTAATGAACCCCAGGACTTGTTTACAAAAAAGGGAAACATTTAAATTTGACATGCTTCTGGTGAAACTGGTGAGGTCTTACATTTCAGCCTCTGGGCTGTGGCTTGCCTTGGACCTGCCAATGGTGAAATGAAACACATTTGTCTCTGAACCTCACTGAGGGAGGGTTGGATAGGGGGGGGGGTTGCATTTTACAGAATGGATCATAGACTTGAATCACCATAATACATCACACAAGCCACAGTTAAATGGAAATAAAAATAATAATAAAATCGAAACAGAGCCCCTGGCAATCGGCGTGTCCGGTCCACACGCTAGAGCAGCCGCACAGCAAAGATGGTAAACACGGTCATATGATCCAAATGTCTTTCGGAAAATCATTTGAATTGGAAACAGACTCAGTAGTGGATATATACTTAAGGGTGTGGTAAAAAAAAAACTGACGCGAATTATCCTTCAAAATTGCAGCCCAAACGCTGGTCAAGTTTCTGAACTTGATTTATCATCCAATCAAGCGCGGTTGAAAAGTGTTCACAACATCCAGGCCAAATCTAAACCTCGTGTGACAGTAGTTTTTCCTTTGCTCCGGCGCGTTAGCAACGGTCGCCAGAGTCCTTTCTTCCTTCACGGTGATCAAAGCTGTGTTTACGGTCTATATCTGGATGCCTCCCGCAGGATGTAATTGTGTTCTCCTGGCCTCGCAGGTTAATTATATTCTCAGCCCATGCAAATTCCCCCCACTGCCTTAATTGTTATAATAAAAAGGGACCTAAACTGCCTTGTTCTTCTAATTATAAATCATCATTATCCTGTTTCTCTGCTTGTCTCAAAATCTTATTGTATACCTCTTGACACAAGGCTAATAAGTAACAATAAGTTGCCAGCATTTAAGGGATTTTCAGAGGGGGGGGGGGTATCTTTACTGGGTCTACTTCGCATGAAAGGTAAACCATGACGCTATTTGATTTGATATTAAAATGTAGTCAATTGTAATGCCATGCCCTTGTGACTGGCGTTGTCCTCTTTAACATTTGAAAAATACCCCCCATATTTATGAAGGGCTGAAGTGAAAGGATTGCTGTATGACCATTCCAAAATGGATGCCGACTGTTTTAGATGTAGTTTATCATTGCATTTTCCTGCGACCAGTTAACACATAAGCTTATTTAGTAAGTTTCATGCTACTGTTCTTTTCTGTGTTGGTGATGTACACAGTTTAGTTCTCTATAGGTCTACTCTGTAAACACTAATATCACCATTAAATCACTTAGCTCTTGCTATATAATCTCCCTATGACATCAAGTATAGTGTAGCACAATGATTGCCAATGCAGTTGAGTGCAATGATGCTTACATAACTTATGCTGTCATAAAATATCTATATGTTGGGGCGCTCGTGGACACAAAACATGTAAGACGTGTGCTTCAGTGCTCCGAGGCTTAGTGACTATATCATGTAATTCATTTCGGCAGAATATTCCATTTTATACTTATTTTATGGTATCAACAACAGTTTATTGAATGCTCAGTTGAGAAATGGCTTCCGGACGAAATAAAATATCTACTGTATATGTTGTCAAATGTAAGTCTACTCACAAGAATAACTCTTAACACAAATTATATATTTTTACATTTAAAAAGTATTAACGTATGTCACTGCTAAGTGGTCTCGTTACCATGTGACAAGGGCTATGAGTACAGAGCGTGGCTGTTTATATGCCATTGTACATCCTGACATATGAATGGCTATGAGTCACTGCTCAATACTTAGCCAACTTTTAAAATGAAAGGTCGTGAAATAATATTTTTTCCTCGCAGAACACCATGAAGTGGGATTTCATTATTTCCACATGGGGGTACAACTTACATGTTAATATTTGACACAACCATTTCTCTGTGAGAGCTGTGAGTCAAATGTTTCCAGAAATACACCAAAGTTTTCATCACAGAGTTCTAAACCTCATAGTTATTAAAATGGTCACTGCAGACAGATTGTCTTTTTGCCATCAAACAAAAACAAAAAAGCTATGCCCTTGTTTTAGGCTGCAATTACCGTTACCATGGAGAGGCTGGTTTCTGTTTTGTTCGGTGCCCAGTACACAGTTCGTTGTGGTCCAGAGTTTGTAATCCCCCATATTCAGATGAACTTGAGGCATGGTCAAAGTTTATGAGCACACACAGGCCACCCAAAAGACACAAATGCAACATGATTCATTTTTCCAAGGCATCACACGACATACTTTTTTTGACAGGGGTAATAAAACACAGTAGCACATGGACTTAGTGACAGCAATGTATGCAGTCAGGCCAATGCAAGATTTCTAACATGGATTAAAGGCACATGATTCCAACATGTGGTTGTTGGACGATGCTGGTTGTGTGTGTGTGTGGGTGTGTGTGTGTGTGTGTGTGTGTGTCTCTAACACACATGGGCCACTGTGGACAGAGTTCTTTTCAAGAGATGAATTAGTGACTCATTTCTATCGTCAACACAAATGAAAGGAAAGAGAGAATTTAAAAAAGTGAAAATAAGTTAGCACATAAGTTGAGCTACTTGTCACTCTGCAGTCCACTCCTCAGCCCCAACTGTGTGTGAGAGAGAGTGTGTGTGTGTGTGTGTGTGTGTGTGTGTGTGTCTGTGTGTGAGAGAGTGGGAGGTCAACCCACGGGCGTGGCCATGCTAACCTCGGAGCCGCCCGCTCGTCATAGGATATGCGTTTCATAATTTACGAGGACGACATGTCATGTGAAACGTGAAGCTGGTTAAAGGGGTTTTCTTTTCACGAGAGTGCTGGGATCTCCGGAGGTGACTAGTTGGGGCGGGGCCTTTTGATGTCTTATTGATGAGGTCCAGGGCCTTATTCTAAGATGGACCTTTCACCACAGCCACTGGGAGTCCTACGCCAGGGTAAATGTCAAGCGAAACCTGCACCTTAATGCCCGAACATTAAGATTTCATCTAAAGCATAGCCTGTGGCTATGTTGAGGAGACAAATTGTGTCTTACCATTTGTGTTGGATCCCACCCAACGCCTTACACTCAAAAATTGGATGAAATATACGGCTGATCTGCGTGGCCTGTAGGGAATGTGTAGTTTTATATTCCCAAGGCTAAGGAAACCACAATAACGTTTTATTGCGTGAGGTTTACAGGCCTTGCTTAATGTTTATGTTGGCTGTTACATAGGTTATTAGATGTATATTGCGAGAAATGGATTCTCGTAGGTGTCTTTCAGCTGTGGCCTCACTGAGGGAAAAGCTCATTTTTCGAAAACTGTTGAATGGAACTCAATCCCTGCTTTTTCATGGGGAAATGAATGAATAAATGGGCCTTTTGTTCCCTTGAATTATCCTTCATTTGTGCCGCGATCTGTGATTCGTGAGCCACAACCCATCCATGTCCAACCGTGATGAGAAATCTGACAGTCGACTTCCTGTTGCATTATGGAACACCAATCGTCTGAGGAAATAACGTCGGCTTCACACCTGACTTCCTCTGGATGGAAAAAAAGGACACGAAACTTAGGGTGGGAGGGGAGTATTAATAATTTCATTCAGTTTGTTAAATTAGAAATACCACAAAGGCAGAGGCGCCTTGGGGCACTATCAACAATTATGGGGAGGGGAGGGGGAAATTAATATGGGCTCAAGTAATAACTGAAATTTCCTCAGGAATTCATATGAAGTCAGCTGTTGTTTTGAAGACTTGGAGATCACATATTACGTATTTCACCAGGGCAGAAGCCATGCATTGTTATGCATGGTTGGCAGGGTGGAATGTGTGTGCGTGTGTGTGTGTGTGTGTGTGTGTGTGTGTGTGTGTGTGTGTGTGTGTGGAGGGTGGAGCTACTCACAAACACTAAATTATTACTGCATGTTGTTTCCTCTGTGCTTTGCTTTGATTAGACTTGGTAATGAAGTTTAACTAGTGCCCTGGGCAGGGTCCCATCCCAGTCTGTGTGTGTGTGTGTGTCTGTGTGTGTGTCTGTGTGTGTGTCTGTGTGTGTGTGTGTGTGTGTGTGTGTGTGTGTGTGTGTGTGTGTGTGTGTGTGTGTGTGTGTGTCTGTGTGTGTGTGTGTGTGATTAGACTTGGTAATGAAGTTTAACTAGTGCCCTGGGCAGGGTCCCATCCCAGTCTGTGTGTGTGTGTGTGTGTGTCTGTGTGTGTGTGTGTGTGTGTGTGTGTGTGTGTGTGTGTGTGTGTGTGTGTGTGTGTGTGTGTGTGTGTGTGTGTGTGTGTGTCTGTGTGTGTGTGTGTGTGTGTGTGTGTGTGTGTGTGTGTGTGTGTGTGTGTGTGTGTGTGTGTGTGTGTGTGTGTGTGTGTGTGATTAGACTTGGTAATGAAGTTTAACTAGTGCCCTGGGCAGGGTTCCCTCCCAATCTGATGTGCATTCGACCTATTGGATGCACAAACAAGAAACACTTTAACCTAGGTAACTACTACTACTAGACCTAAGCTGTTGTGTCTTTGTAATGATAGTAATAATAATAATAATAATAATAATAATAATAATAATTACTAATGTAATGATAGTAGCAATCCAGAATAAGACCAGGCAGAGTCAAAGTTCATTCATTGTGTCTTTACTTCACTCGCTTGCCTACAACACAGTATACATACATGTCCCCTGATGCAATGCGGTCTTTAACTACGGTAGCCCGCGAGGAACACAATACTATGATACATAACATAAACCAGTCCAGATCCACATCTGCCAGACATATTGGCCAGCACCGGACCAGCACCGGGCCAGCTCCAGACCAGCACCGGACCAGCACCGGGCCCAGCACCAGACCAGTACCGGACCAGCTCCAGACCAGTACCGGACCAGCTCCAGACCAGTACCGGACCAGCTCCAGACCAGTACCGGACCAGCTCCAGACCAGTACCGGACCAGCTCCAGACCAGTACCGGACCAGCTCCAGACCAGTACCGGACCAGCTCCAGACCAGTACCGGACCAGCACCGACCAGTACCAGACAAGAGTAAAACTCCTCTTTGCTACAACGTACTAGACTCAAATTGACCAAAAAACCATAGGCTGCTAGCTTGGCTTTTAAAATGCTGTGGGCGTTTGACGAGACGAGAAAAAAACATGCCTTGAACTTTTTAAACTGACTTTAATTACAGTGTGCCATTGCCAGCTGATACACGCTGCAGCAAAACAAATTGACTGCTGTGATTGTGTTCTCTGAAGCTGGGAGATGACTCTCTGGGACGGAGAGAATGGCGAGCTGACAAGGGTTGCCCTGACTTCACTTATGTCTGACTTTTCAAGAGGAGGCCATTTAGATTTGATTTGCAATGTCTAACACGGCATCTTATCCCACACATACAATTTTAGTTTCTTGCTCATTGGACAAGAAATGTCATCTTTTTTGAGGTGCACAGTGCACACACACACACACACACACACACACACACACACACACACAAAGAGCTACACACACACACACACACACACAAAGAGCTACACACACACACACACACACACACACACACACACACACACACACACCGTAAAAACAGGACTTTAAAAACATTTAATTTCTTGTTGACATTTTTTCACGATTCACTGAATCCCAGACATAAAACAAACCACTTCATTAAAACCTGTCCAGTGAAACTCCACAATCGCTAACCCAGACCCTGCTTTTATCTTGTTTCAGGATGCCCCCCCAACGCAGCCCCCCCCCCCCCTCCCCCCCCCCCCCCCTCCCGCCCACACACACACACACACACATCGCAGGTACTGCTCAGCCCCCCACACCCATCACACAGCCCACTACATCATCTGCAGTAAAACTAACTTGAATGTTTTGGCAGACCTTGTGGACCATATGTTGTCTGTGTCTCTTCAGTTCTCTTAATATCACTGTAACATCTGACCTGTCTTCAGTTCTCCTAATATCACTGTAACATCTGACCTGTCTTCAGTTCTCCTAATATCACTGTAACATCTGACCTGTCTTCAGTTCTCCTAATATCACTGTAACACCTGACCTGTCTTCAGTTCTCCTAATATCACTGTAACATCTGACCTGTCTTCAGTTCTCTTAATATCACTGTAACATCTGACCTGTCTTCAGTTCTCCTAATATCACTGTAACATCTGACCTGTCTTCAGTTCTCCTAATATCACTGTAACACCTGACCTGTCTTCAGTTCTCCTAATATCACTGTAACATCCAACCTGTGACCTGTGATCTCACTGATACCGGTGTCTTCTCTTTATCGACAAACAAAGGACGCTGTCTCTGAAAGACACAGGAGGGGCCTGCAGTGGATAATGTATATACGTACTTATAATACATATAAAATAGAAATAGTAATATAGAAGTATCTGGAGCAGTTTGTACAGAGTGTGTTAGTTGTACCTCTCTAACTAATGTGTTTGTATTTGGGAGCAGCCCTAGCCTCTAGGATACGAGAGGCTCTTCATACACAGGGCAACCCATACCCATACCATGACCTAT
>NC_137919.1:3575115-3580115 GCF_963457725.1 Sprattus sprattus
AGGCAGGCGGTACTGACATCGGGCCCAAAATGTGTTTCCCGGTAGAAAGTGGGGTCATTGGGCCTGATACTGAAACGTTTTTTTGGGGGCAAAATATCAGGTAGTTCAGGTGAGGTTGTCTGAGCACGAGCGTCTTTATTTTTGTTCCCCTCCGTCTCCCTCAAGATGTTTGGATTGTTATCTGCTTGACTTGACTGTGTTCAGTTAGCCTGGCCAGCCAGAATAAAAAATATCACTGGAAATAAACAAGACAAGTGTGTTCCCCAGGCCACTGTTTGTGGTCCACTGGTCAGTGACCCGTGAGACACGGCTCAGGTGAACTTAAACGACTTAAAGTCGACTAAAGAAAAAGAAATGCAATACATTTAGCAACGCGATTTACAAAAATCGTCAAAGTTAGAATCTTAACAAAGGCAAGTTGATAAAAAACTATCAAAATTGCGGGTATTGATGGGAAAATGCAGTTACAACAATGGCAGCGGCCCTCTCCACTCTCATTGGTTAAAGGCAGAATCCAGGGTCAACACCCACTAGCAATCAGATGGATGGAAACCGATCAGACGGCCAGACCACAGGGAATAAAAACTAAACACAGTGGATGTGTGTCTAGCCTTGCCAGGGAAGTGTTCAGTCTCTCCGTTTACTGCAGATCTGATTTGGACTGGACACAGAAACACACTTTGGGTAAACACACGTTGGTCTGGATCTTTATTTTAAAGAAATAGAGAGTGGAATTTGATTAGAATGGTCCTGCAAGCTCTTGGAGGAAGGATGGTCTTTTCTATCATCTTAACTTTGTGTTTAGATGTAATTTTTGGTGTAGCAAGATGTTTGTTTAGAGTTAAATGTAGCACAGCTTTCTGGTACATATGGGTTAGGGAGCTGCAAAGGATGCTAGATTTAGCTTTACTAAACTGAATCTCTCTCAAGTACACCTATACAGACCTTGGAAAATAATCTTACCTCAGACTCTTTCAGACACTCTCTCACACACACTCTCTCTCTCTTTGTCCCTGTCCAATTTTGTCATTTAGTCCCTTCCTCTCCATTCACACTCAAACAAATACGCACACATGCACACACACACATAAACTGATTCACTCAATCACTTAAGTTACATCCAATACGTTTTAGTTTCAAATCGCATCACTTTTACCACGTTTGTGCCTGGCCTCCATACTATTCCAGAGTATTTAAGACCCAAAAAGAGACTTTTGGATCAGCACTGACTCGGCTTTAGTGTGAAAACTCTGGGGCTGCGTTTTAACTTTCTGTCTGGGTCTTATCAGTCACAACTGATAAATTACGCTCCTGTCACGTGAGCCTTTTTAATGGAAGGGTTCTTTTTCTGTTTGTACGGACAGAGATTATTCCTGATACGGAGCTAAAACTCGTATGGACTGCGTTTGTTCTTGCTTTAAAACGCTGTTTTAAAATGGAGGCATTAAAGTGTGGTGGTAGCCTTAGCCTCTTTCTGCAGGAGAAGGATGGTGGAGATGGTGCACCTCGGCCTAAAGGGGAACCAGCTAATGAAAGAATTCTACAGTACTTGTGCCGATGGAAAAACAACTATGAGAAAATACAGAGTCTTCCACTTTTTCCGACCCAGCACCCACACACACACCAACACTTAGTCACAAGGGCGAAACACTGACCCACACACAGACAAACACTGCCCCCCCCCCCCCACACACACACACCCAAACACACACAGACAGACAAAGACTGACCTGCACACACATACTCACAGACTCACAGACTCTCAGCCACACACACACACACACCCACACACACACAGACAGACAAAGACTGACCTGCACACACATACTCACAAGACTCTCAGCCACCCACCTCTGATGATCTGCCTTTAGATTTATGAGTCCATTTCCTTTGGCCTTGGGTAAAATCTCTGCCTTTCGCAGAAGACAGGCCCTCGCGTAAGCAGGGTGCTGGACCACAGAAATAGAGTTCAAGTTCGAAGGTGGCGGAGAAAAAAACAATGCACTCTTTCTTTCCTGTTTGTTTGGGTATTTTGTGTTTAATTATTTATTTTTCTCTGTGTCCCTTCCCCGTTTTCCAAACCCCCCAAATCAGTAGAGAAGCAGACTAGCAAAGGCAGGGCAGTTCACAACAGCACTCGGAGCGGCACTGCTGAGTCACTATGGCCCACGGGAGTTGAATGGGCTTGCCATTGTGAGGACTGGACATTCTAGAATGTTCTGCTCTGCTGTTTCAGGCTGTTCAGCAGCGTACAGGCAGGTGTTTATCATAGAGCACTCTCCCCACTGTGCCTGGGGCGAAGAGAAAGAAAGAGAGAGAGAGTCTCCTCTTCCCACCTTGATTAATTATAGCTGCCAGCAGCACTAGCACTCCCTGAAGTTGAAATTGTGAGGACTATTTGTGTGTGTGTGTGTGTTTGTGTGTTTGTGTGTGTGTGTGTGTGTGTGTGTATGTGTTTGTGTGAGTTGTTGGGAGATGGTGTGCAGTACCAAGGATGCGCGCGCACACACACACACACACACACACACACACACACACACACACACACACACACACACACACACACACACAGACACACACACACACACACACACACAGAGAACGGCACAAACACATACACATTCATTCAGACTAGCATTTTTCTGCCCTCTGATATCTTTTCGTTTCCATTACCATTCAGTATTTATATTCCCTAAATTTGCTGAGGAAACAATAAAGTTCATTTACTTGGCGGTGTTTTGAAATATCTGTTTCTTTCCACCAGCGAGAGGTTCATTTGTCAACCCAGAGAACAACATCAAGATTTGAATATTGTCTCCCGTGGATACTGCCTCCACGTCCAAGGTGATGGATGACTGGGAACGCTTTATTGAGACGAGATCGAGTGATTTAGTGCTACTGTTGACCTTTAAACAGTGACTTTAAACAGAGGCCTCCCACCTATTAGACATTTGCTGATTCCCAGGGCATGGCCTTAAGTGTAAGTGTATAAAGATGGGACTGATACGGTTCACCCCGAGTCTTTATGATTAATATGATTCAGTGCTACTTATGGTGTACTGTATTCAAAGCACACCGTGAAGTAAAATGCATTCAATAGAGCAGAGCCTAAAGCTAAGAATAAGAGGAAGTTTGAGGTGTTTAGGAGACACATCTATCCAAAGCCCTCTTTATTATCTTTATCTATCTAAGATCTATATTATGTAGGCTTATTCAATTCACTGAAACCCGATCCAAGGTTATATATTTATTCATAAAATATAAAAAAAATGTTCAATGAATCATTGAACCCACAGTTGTATAATCTGGCCTTGATTTTAAACAGAAATGTCAGTTTTGCTAATAAAAAATCTGGAATTTGGCAACCCAGTTATTATATGTGTTTGCAAATGATATGTTAGTTTGATAAGGTATCTGCACAATGGCTAATTTACCATGGTACAACACAGAATAATACAATGATACAGTTGGGCATCCTTCATATAAGCCACACCAGGAATTGTGACTGCTGAATCAACTGCATGCATAGAACCCAAAACAACAAAACAAAGTGTGATTTCTTGCTAAATGGTCATAACCACTCTTCCAAGGCTTTCACTCTCTTCGAACCTCCTGTAGCCTTGCGGTTAACACTCATGTGCAGTGTGTACACGTGAATGCATGTCTTTCCGCCTGGAAGTTAGAAACGCGTACAGTTACTCTTCCAAGTGGAAGGGGTCTCTCTCCCTCTTTCACACACAAATCCCATTAATGTATCAGGTAAAATCAACATAGGACAGAACTCATAATAATAATTTCCATTCAAATGGCCAGCAGCACACCACAACTACACGGCATTTTGTTTTACGTGACAGGATGATTTAACATTGAATAAACTGTGGTTAATACACAGGTCTATTTCATAAAATACTGTAATGCGGTGTATATACGGTGCTAGAGTTAGAGTCTGAATAATAGTCTTACCATAGTATTCCCACACATTTGTAGTTCATGTGGCTTCTGGGGTGCACTCGAGGCGTTATCAGCTGACTTTGTAAACACCTTTTTGAAGTAATTGTACCACTGTGCCAAAAGGTGTTGTGTTTTTCTTATAGGATGGTTCATTCAAGCACACTTTACTGACAGGTTACATGTCTAAGTAAGTCATTCAGACACACCTGAGCAATGCACCAATCTCGAGGCTTCCATTCACCTAAATTGTACTAGCTTAAAAGGAATACAGAGGACGGGAAGAACAAATCATAGAATGCTTCAGCCTTAGTCATCGCCATGGTTATCCATCGCCATGGTTATCCATTGTGCTCTTTTCAGTGATTGGCTGTCAGTGAGGGAGTGAAAAGAACTTCATGTCTTTAAGCCTGTCATGAAGGGTAATAGCATAGGGCAATCAACCACGGCCGACAAGAAATTACACCACATGTCACACCACAGAGTGAACTGAAAGTGAAATGAATTGAGGAATAATTTGAGGGTGAAATGTGTGCCTCTGTTTTCCTCTGTCTCTTTCAATCACACGTCCTTTCAAAAAAATGTGTCCAAATTAAAATTTCTTAGATGCCACTTACTGCACTATTTCATCTGGTATTTTCCTTTGTGACTATGTGGAAACATTCCTAATGATGAAATGTTTTTTGATGTAAAAGTTCCATGGTGTTATCAGTCAAGTTATCAGGGGCTTCACGAACACCCAGTCAGGTGAGGGTGACTAACATGTGTGTGTGTGTGTGTGTGTGTGTGTGTGTGTGTGTGTGTGTGTGTGTGTGTGTGTGTGTGTGTGTGTGTGTGTGTGTGTGTGTGTGTGTGTGTGTGTGTGTGTGTGTGTGTGTGTGTGTGTGTGTGTGTGTGTGTGTGTGTGTGTGTCTGCTGGCAGGCACATCATGTATGACTGATCACTGGTGTTTCCATTGTGTGTGTGTGTGTGTGTGTGTGTGTGTGTGTGTGTGTGTGTGTGTGTGTGTGTGTGTGTGTGTGTGTGTGTGTGTGTGTGTGTCTGCTGGCAG
>NC_137919.1:3585115-3587615 GCF_963457725.1 Sprattus sprattus
AAAATCACAGGAGCTCCAGGAATTCTTTAGTTCTGCCATGGTCAGAAAATTATTTCAGTGAGATGGTAATTTGAGTGTCATCATCTCCGCCTTAACTCCAGCCCACTTCACCAGATGTGGCCTTCCATCCTCATGGCCAAATGCCACCTGTGCCACTCTCCCTTACCTCAGTCTCATCCATTGTCCTTAACACTGTCACAATTAATGCACACTGTTATATAGGGCCAGATGTATCCTGTACCTGAAAACACCCCACTCCCTGTGTACATGTTCTCCCTATGTGTATTATTTTTATTGTGATTCATGTAGGTATGTTTGTGAGTTAAGTGTATAAGCTACTGGATGACCTTAATTTCCCTCTGGATTGATAAAGTATCCATCTATCTATCTATCTATCTAGCAGACGGACAACCCCTCCTCTTCGCTGGGGCAGCGCTGACACTGCTCTGTGCTGTTTGACACGCTGTGGCCTACTTCACTGATGGGGAGCGCAGAGAAAGAGAGGGAGAGAGAAAGAGAGAAAGAGAGGGAGAGAGGGAGAGAGAAAGAGAGAAAGAGAGAAAGAGAGGGAGAGAGAAAGAGAGAAAGAGAGGAAGAGAGAAAGAGAGCAAGAGAGAAAGAGAGGAAGAGAGAAAGAGAGAAAGAGAGGAAGAGAGAAAGAGAGCAAGAGAGAAAGAGAGCAAGAGAGAAATAGAGGGAGAGAGAAAGAGAGAAAGAGAGGAAGAGAGAAAGAAAGGGAGAGAGAAAGAGAGCAAGAGAGAAAGAGAGGGAGAGAGAAAGAGAGGAAGAGAGGAAGAGAGAAAGAAAAAAAAGAGAGGATTTGCCTCAGGGCAGCAGTCACCTCAGACCAATCCCTCTGTTAAGTGAAGTCGGACTGGAAACAAGAAGAAGTGGAGAGAAACTGAAAGAGGGAAAAATGGACTAAAAGGTGAAGATGGGAAGGGAAAAGGGGCAGTAGAGGAGGAGGACAAGAACAAGAGGAGGAGAGGAGGGACATTAAAAACAAAAACAAAAACAAAAACAACAGCAGTTAGACAGCAAAACAAATAATAAGAGAACGACCAGGAGATCACGGAAAAAAAAAACACCTCCCACGAGCGAGCACTCTTGCAATTAGCTGGTCAGATGGGTTCGTGGCGTAGCGTCTGGTCGCGAGGAAGCAGGCCGGCACTCTCCGACTCAATTAGCTAGAACAAATAAGCCTCCATGCCTTTCAGGGTCACTCGCTAGCTAATGGTGGATGCTCGGCAACGGCGCATTCAAGGTCACCGAGGTCAGACCATCAACGAGTGTCTCACAGTCTGCCATCTGTCGTTTGGGGCTGCAAAGAGAGTCCACGTCGCCATGACGAATAAAAATGGGAACTTCCGTAAAACAACCGATTCTACTCTATTCTGTGGATTGATTGGAGATTTAAGTGGAGTTGAGTTGTGAAGACGGTCAGTTTTTATTAGCTGTAGTCAAACATGTTCACTAATTTAGAAAACTGGGCATATAATATTATTTATAGCAAAGGTGAAGTTGTCTGTAAAGTTATCAGCGTACTAAAATGCCATCTTTCTGGAAGAGGAACCAAAGACATTAGTGTTGTTAGTGCCTTGCTTAACCAGCTGACTCATAGGAACCCATATTACAGGGCACCGATTGAAAGCTGTCACTAGCCTCAGCTGATGCAGATCTAAACAAACCTACTCTGTGTGGATTCGTTCCCGGAAGATCATGCCTCTTGATCCATGCATCACAGCCCATATGGGTGGCAGTCTATGACACTTTGTTTGACCAGGTGCATTTGAAGGTGCCATTTAGATGCCAGTCGACATGTTATGACATGCTGGCCCGACACCTGCAGCAGTATGAGTCACAGAAAATTGCCTATTTGACACTAGTGGTCAGGCAATGACCTGCCATTTCTTCACATTACACACAGTATCAGTTCAGTACAGTATCCAGGAGTACCATGCAGCATGCATACTGTTATATGCAGAGTAAAGGGGAAGTAACTCTATCGTATAAGGACTTGTAGTAGCACTGATTTGCTAAACCAGTCAATATTTGTAAAAAGAAAAAAAAAAGGTTATCTCATTGGAGAGAGTGGTAAGCAAAGTGATACTTCATGGTCCGACATGCTTTCTTAAATAGCAAATGTAATTGGAGTTTTTAAGAAAAGATTTTTAAGATCAGGGATACCCCATTTGTCACAGGGCGGAACCAAAATGTCTTACTTGATATAGCCATCCTTGTTGTATCAGGTTGAAGGTGAGTTTCCCAGGACCAAGTAAGTAAATAACTATTCTATGCTATTCTATATTTCTATTCACCAATCAATTTAATTTTTTCGAAGTTTACAAACAAACCAGGAAGCATTGCCCTGATAACCAGTGATAGCTCCAGCAGCTCTCCAGCAGGGAACTGTAGGGCAGAAAACAGAAGAGCTCTGCTGCCTGTCTGCACTTTAACCAGGATGATCCAGAGCTATGGGCTTCATCCGTCAGCATTGGGA
>NC_137919.1:3595115-3607615 GCF_963457725.1 Sprattus sprattus
AATATCTCCTAACATCTTCTCTTTTTGTCAGAATCACTTTTGGACCATTGAGTCTCAGCAGGCCCAATATCTGTATTCACACGTACCAACTGCTTATCTCTAATGTTAACCTTGATTTCCCTCTTTTCCCAAGTGTAAGCATCCGACATAAGACCCACATGATGGTTTAAAGCACTCCGCAGTCACATGTATGGTCCCATTCAAATGTGTTTCATGTAATTGAAATGTACAAGGACCCTTAATCTCCATGCATTTTGCATCCGCATGTAATATTGATGTATCCCTCAATGACCCAAGGACAACATTCTGACTGAAACCGAGTTGCACACTTCGGTGTTACGAGGGTGACCTTAGAATCCGCAATGATGGCAATCTTGTTTAGTGCAGATAAATAATTAATTATCAGTTAGCGCGTTTCTTTACTGCATGGCTGAGGACCATGTAATCTTGTACGTCACTCATCTAAGATTTAAATTCACTGAGGAGATTCGAGGCAAAGTCAGATATCCTTCCCTTGCAACTTTTTAACCATCATCAGTTCCTTTTCTGCATAAAATCACACGGCTTAGATGCTATCAGAAGCGAAGAGTGTTCATTTTCCACCTCTTCCTACCTAGAATGAGTTTGCACGGGATTAAACACCCCTGCTAAAGAAAGATAATTGCCCTTGAGTCAATGGAGTCTAATGACACCTGAATCGTCTTAATTACATGGCGGCTAAGAATATGTTTGTAATTAAGAACATAGCCTAAGTGATTGATGCAAACTTCAGACAGGTGAAAAAGTATAGATCGCTCAACTTTCTCAAAGCGTTTCTGGGTCGAGGTGCCATTTACCGCTAGTCTGCCGCTCTGAAGTCTGCTTCTAAATGGTGTGTAAATCAAGGAAAACACAACGTTGCTGCACAGTCTCCCCCACCCCACCCAAATTAGGGGAGAATTGTTCACATGGTTAACAACACACTGTCATGTGTTGTGAAGAGTGTGATTGCTGATGACGTGAACACGTGCCTCTACTTTGTAGCAATCAGTGGCGATTGAACATGCCGTAAAATATTTGAAATGACACTTGGAAGAACATCCCCCTGAATGGAAGTGCACGTGAAGCACATCACCCTGAATGGAAGTGCACGTGAAGCACATCACCCTGAATGGAAGTGCACGTGAAGAACATCACCGTAAATGGAAGTGCACGTGAAGAACATCACCCTAAATGGAAGTGCACGTGAAGGACATCACCCGGAATGGAAGTGCACGTGAAGAACATCACCCTGAATGGAAGTGCACGTTAAGCACATCACCCTGAATGGAAGTGCACGTGAAGAACATCACCCTGAATGGAAGTGCACGTGAGGACCATCACCCTAAATGGAAGTGCACGTGAAGAACATCACCCTGAATGGAAGTGCACGTGAAGAACATCACCCTGAATGGAAGTGCACGTGAAGAGCATCACCCTGAATGGAAGTGCACGTGAAGAAAATCACCCTAAATGGAAGTGCACGTGAGGTGCTGTGCAGGCATGTTATCTGTGAATTATTCAGTTCTGGTCAGTTTGTTCCCATTAAACATTTAGTTCTTTTAACAGCTAGATATTTTAGTCACAGATGCTCTGATGTTATGTGAACGGAGGTGTTAGTCCAATCCTCTTAGGGGGCCTTCCACACACACACACACACACACACACACACACACACACACACACACACACACACACACACACACACACACACACACACACACACACACACACACACACACACACCACAAAATCTCCACAAATAAAACATGAAATCAACTCGGGGCCTAGCCGTAGTTGAACGCAGGAAAAAGAGATCTGCAGAAGGAAGCAAATGAAGCAGAGAAGATGCTGTCTCGTCAGGGAGGGTGGGGAATCGTTGAAATATTAAATATGGGGCTTAAATATATGAATACAGGGCTAATGTACGAAGGTGAGAAATCTATACTCGACACAGATGTTTGGCAGAAATGAATGTTTGTTTGTTTTTTGAAGTGTAATTGTTCACTTATAGATTTTATGTTTTATTTATTTTATTTCCAATAATTTTATTTAAATTACAAAAATATTATTTCAGTTCATTCTATAATTTTTGCTGGGATCCAGGATGTGTGTTCCAAATTAGATTTCTTCTGTATTGATGCTGATGTTGTTATGATGTTAATGCCATGTTGGGAATGTAATGCACTTCAGAAAAGGTCAGACGTTGCATACTCACCGGTAAACACTATCAATAGGATACTGCTTATCATATCTGAGATAATTGGTCACTGGTGTGTTTGCTGGTGTGTAGATAAGGCTTCACAAATGAGCTAAATATCAGGCGTGACTTGTCAATACAGCTTGATAGCAGAGAGAAAAGCGCTCTTCTTTCTTGAATATGCATAGATGAATGTATACAAATGAACACAGCTTTTTGATTACACTGTATGGACAGTAATCAGACCCTGCGGTTTTCAGGAAATCAAGCTTGTCTCTGACATAAATCAACTACATGTGAGTTTGCCTGTGTTATGACCCAGCTTGTGAGCCACAACATAAATTGGAGACAGACAACAAAAAGAGCTAGAAAAAAGTAATAAATGAATAAATAAATACATTTACTTAAAATCGAGAGGATGAATAAATAAAGGCAAAGCACAGAAATGAAGACCATAGTGGGCACCTACCTCAAAAGCATGGTGAGAATGCCAGCCCCAGGTGTGGACAATCAAGCACTTTATGCCCATGCACCACCCAAAGGCCGTTGCCCTGCCACTGCAAGGCCAGTAGGGGGTAACGCCCGTCACAGATGAGAATCTCTTGCAATGTGAGTAGTCAGTTTCCTTTAGAAGCACACTGCGTCGACCATGTTTTGATTATTTTCTTTTCTTTGACCTTTTTTTGTCTTTATTAAAGAGTTTATTTTTTGTTTTCCTTTGTCCGAGAGTATGTTAAGCATCTCTGAGAACTTTGAAAAGCGCTATATAAGTCTGATGTGTTATTACTGTTACACTGAGTGAAGGGGAATGGCCAGTCTGAACCTGAGAGACAGGCTGTGGAGGTTTTTTTTGGGTCGAAAATGCTCAGAATGGTTTCAAAGTTTGGTGTGCAAACCAGAACTGAACCCGTTCCCTGGTTAGCACCATGAAGTGAATATCGGACGTCATTTCTGTACAAAGCACAGACCAACACAGAATTTCAGAACAGGGGCAGGGAATAATAAAGCTCAAGGCCAACAGGGAATATTGAAAAAGAAAAAGGTAGATGTTTCAACAAAGCCGTGGTCAAGACAAACTGGTAACATGAGCTGAACGAGATCATTAAACAAGACGATCTGACGAGGATGTTCAGGCAGAGCAGGCTATCAATAGAAGGGGTGAATACGAATCAGGATGGTTAACAGCTGAGGATCAAAATTGGCGGGAAATTAACAATGACAGGAAGTTGACAAGGTGAGGGGCGGGGCACCAAACCAAAACAAAAGCACATGTTCCAAACCAACAAAGAGCACATGAAACGAAACGGCCTCCAGAATGGACAAACATAGAAAGTCCAGGATGGAACCCTGACAGATTGTTTTGTTTTTCATAACAGATCATGTTCTAGAATTGTAAGTGACCATTCTGAAAAATATTCTATTAATGTTGATAAAAGTAACTAGAAGGCACAGATGTCTGGAAGGTGTGCAGATCACAGATCAGATTATGGCAAAATCAGGGCCAGATTAATGCCAGCTAAGTGCCAGATCAGGGCCAGATCAGGGGCAGATCAGGGCCAGATTAGTGCCAGATCAGGGCCAGATCAGGGGCAGATCAGGGCCAGATAAGTGCCAGGTCAGGGCCAGATCAGGGGCAGATCAGTGCCAGATCAGGGGCAGATCAGGGCCAGATAAGTGCTGGATTCCAGCCAGATCAGGGGCAGATTAGGGCCAGATCAGGGCCAGATAAGTGCCAGATCAGGGCCAGATAAGTGCCAGATCAGGGCCACATAAGGGCCAGATCAGGGCCAGATCAGGGCCAGATTAGTGCTGGATTCCAGCCAGATCTGGTCAACTGCAATCTTTGATTGCATTCTAAAGGGTTGGTCATGTTAGTCTCCTTCAATGACCAAATGTGCAGTAGCATGGAGGCGTCATCTTTGGTGCAGGCCTCTTGTATAACTTGGAAAGGATGACACAAAGGCCTCTGGTACAGCCAAGGATCCCTTGAGAGCATAGACATTCAGCATCCCTGTTAGCAATGTGTGGTTGCAGGACAAACCCAAACATCTTCAAAAACAAAAGTCTAAAAAATATCCTAAACACACAGAGAGGCCCCCCTCCTGTCTCCACCACTCATTGTTAAACTGCCTTTTTTATTGCAAAGCGTTTTATTGCAAAAGCATTTGCTCTTTCATTTGATGGTAGTCCCCAACTTGGCTGCACCATGTCTGTCAGGTCACATCTCTTTAGCATTGTATCCTTATGTTTGTAAATACCATCATCCAAAATTCCACTGCCGGCATTCGAGGAAGAGGAGAAAAACATTTCCATTGTTTGTGTTACAGCTCAAAACGATTAAAATGTTTGGGCCCCACACCTCGTAAAGTTAATGGAAGGGCCCCTTGCAGAAGAAATAGGCAGAGGGCTGTATGTGCATGTCATTACTTTTGGGAGAAACCATTTGTGGTGCCGAATACAAAGAATACATATTTTGGGGACCAGAGACAATGAGGTGTTTGTGTGTAAACAGCAATGAATCATTGAAATGAATGCCATTAGTGGGGATGTATAATCACTTTTTGGCCAGAACTTGAGCTCATATATACTTAATGGACAAACCAACTCTTGAGCATTTGTAGAGTGAAAAAGGAGAAAAAAAGCCGTTAAAGTTTTAACTACTTTCAAACTACTTCCAACAGGAAGAGCATTTATGTTTGAATTGAACACTTAACCCTCTTGTCTGGCAGACTCGTTGAGTTGATTAAAATAATGAGGGACTGTGTGTGTGTGTGTGTGTGTGTGTGTGTGTGTGTGTGTGTGTGTGTGTGTGAGTGTGTGAGTGTGCTGCCTTGAACCTCACCTGACTGTGCAGCGGTGACAAGAGCTGAAAAGATCTAGTTTCATTTACGAATGTAAGCGAGTCAGTCTCACAAGGGTCGCACAAGGCTGCAAGTTGAGGTTAGGAACTAAACATTACACCGCAAAAACGAAACACACACACACAAATAACACAAACACTGACTCCTTAAATGTGGCGATGAAAAACCCTAGTTGGCTTCCCTTCCCCTTAGTGGGGAATGAAATGCCTAAAACAAGCTCGCACTAAACTCAGGTGCCCTTTTCATGACACAGCAACTATGTGACCAACCAGAGACCCCTCGCTCCAGCTTGACTCTAATGGCCGCCGTCAGTTAAACTAACATTTCTCCTGCTAGCTAGCATTTCGCAATTCATTTCGAAAGGAGACACCACTGGCTGGCAAGCTGAGAGAAGCTATAAAGAGGGAAATGGCCACAGTGTGTGTGTGTCCCAACAGACACACACACACACACACACACACACACACACTTTTTAAAAATGGTTTTGTCCAATGAGCCCTCGCTAACCTCAGGCGAAAAAGCCATTTGCCTCACTTTTATTCCCCATCTTATTTATTTGAGACGGAGCATCCATTTCCTTTTCATACGTTTATACAATCTGGAAAATTGTGAGGGGCCGTTATCACGTTGCATCCCCCTATCCCACACCCCGCCAACCCCCCCTAACTGTTTCAGCCCACATATTGTTTGAAATTACAGTTTCAATTTGCCGCAGTGCTGGTGCTCTGCGGGTCCTCCGTCTCCATGATCATTGGCGGAGACAATTGAAACACACAATGGATCCGGGGCGGAGGGGAAGTGATTGCTGTGGGTTTGTGGAGTCTGGCCTGCTTCCCTGCTGTCCGCGGCGAGACAGTCGATACGTTTATTCTGCTTAATGTACCCCGCGCCCCTAAGTGTCCTCCCAAATGCACCGACACAGAGAGATTTAATTTTCCGTTGCTCGAGTCGGGACACTCTGATCTGATGAACACTGACAAGTGGCGTAAGCGGTCCCCTTACTGAAACCCTGATGAACCCTCTGCTATAGGAAGAGCCATGTGTCGGAAACACCGCGTAGGTCAGCGGTAATCAAGAGATCATTCACCATGTTTCAATTACCGTAGACTGGCTGGCAAACTCTACGTAAAAATTACCTTTTCTTTCTCTCTCTCTCTCCCTCACCATCTCTCTCCTCCTTCGCACTCTCTCTCTCATTGCCCCCCCTCTCTTTCACCATATCTCTCCCCCCCTCTTTCACCATCTCTTCCCCCCCTCTTTCACCATATCTCTCTCCCCCCCTCTCTTTCGCCATCTCTCTCTCACTCTCTCTCTCTCCCTCTCTCTCCCCTTCTTTTTTGCCATCTCTCTTTCTATCTCTAGCTCTCTCCCCCTCTCTCTTGCCATCTCGCTCTCTCTCTCTCTCTGTCTCTCTCTCTCTGTCTCTCTCTCTCTCTCTCTCTCTCTCTCTCTTTGTCACTTCATCTAGCACATTAACACTAAAAGGTCTATATCCCTCGTCCGGGATATTTTTTTTTTTGAGTTTTCGTCTTAGAGACATAAAAAGAACAACCACGGAAACATTGAACCCTTTTCTAATATTATTGCTGAGGTCTTCTAGAATAGAATCATATATTCCATTTGTGCATCAATGTTTTTAGTTAAGCAAAATGTACAAAAACATCAAGGCATGTCAGTCAACTTAGAAAAGTCTAAAAGGCCTTGGACCTTAGAGTGTTAACATGACAAATCAGGAGACGGCAACAACTAGGGGCAGGTTGCGCTAATGGGGTTTTTCGTTGGAATTAAAAAGAGGCCTAAAGAAGCGTGAGCATGTTTGTCTGCGGGGCGAAGTGTACGGCCCTCGTTGGGGAGTGTGTGTGGTTGAGCTGGTTTGTCCCTGGAGTTAAAGGAGGCGGCCATGTTATGTATTGCTCTGTTTGACGCACCCAGCTGCATGCCTCGCTGGATTCTATCATCCCCCTTTTGATGAGCAAACGTTTGCGGGCAGATCAAATTAAACTTTCGGCTTCAGTGCCTCTACCAACAGGTGTTTTTTTTTCTTTTCTTCATCCCCCTCTTTTCTTCTCTCTTTCCATCTCTCTCTTTTCTTCTCTCCATCTCCTGCCTCTTATTAAATAAGGGGTGCAATGAGAGAGGGTAACCTGTTAACAAACCACTTCTGATGATCATTTATTCGGCATGCAAGGCTACTGGTATAATCCTCCACATGTTGCAGAGAGGGTGAGACCCAAAAGAGACACGTACTCATGAACAAACAAGACTAAAATATAATTTTATGTGTAATAATTTTGATATAGTGTGCAATATGAAAGTATGAAGTCACATTGGCTGCAGTGTATTGTAACTTGTGAGTCATGAGTGATAAAAGCAATTTTAAGAGACCAATTTATATCAGTTATCTGACCAGGCAAGCTCCAGTTCGGCAAGAATAGAATTAAACAAACTACAATATAATCCTACTTAAATTGTAATAAATAATATAATGTTCCTGGTTGTGTATAGGTGACACTGTGTATATGGGGATGGTGCCCTTGGTATTTGATTTTATACCACATATTGGAGACCCAGTCTTGGATTTTGGTCAGTCATCGATTCAGGTTTAATCTTGAACAATGGCGGCCGACCACTGTGAGACAGAGACTTGAAGTTCCACTCGCCGAGATCTTCATCTTAACATATCTGATCTATACATTGAAGGACAGTCTGTTAAATACACTGAGTTTAAGGGGTGTCACCGTCTTTTCAAGTAGGCCCTGGAGACAAGGCTCTTTGTGTTGATCCGGGGGGGAAGGTGAGATACTCTTATCACACCTCACTCCTTAGGTCAACCCAAAGTATATTCACCCAGGAATGCCTACATGCTATTTAAATACAAATAAAGGTACACAATTATAACTAGGTATAAGATCTATTGAATTATTGACTATGGCATATCCTTATTAACTATACATCTCAAATGCTGGTCCCTTCACTTTCGCCTGAGAATCTATACCCTGTCAGTTCTCCAGAAGGTTCTTCGGATAGGAACATGGTTCAAAACAGAGCCAGAGCCAGACCCGAGTCAGCAAGTATTGGTTGTTCGTGTGAGTCAGACAGACAGTGGAGTTCAACAGTGTGTGTGTGTGTGTGTAGGGAGTGTGTGTGTGTGTGTGTGTGTGTGTGTGTGTGTGTGTGTGTGTGTGTGTGTGTGTGTGTGTGTGTGTGTGTGTGTGTGTGTGTGTGTGGAGTATATGTATTGGGTGTTCGTGTGAGTCAGACAGACAGTGGAGTTCCACAGATGGTTTGATTTCCCTGCATCCTGGGGTTCATTGCTCGGCCCGGACTTTTTGATGGCCGCAGTGTTTTCGTTCGTCGGCAGAGAACCACAGAGCAGGGTCTCAGAGTTAATGACGTTTGCCGCTCACACACACACACACAGACACACACACACACACACACACACACACACACACACACACACACACAGACACACACACACACACACACACACACACACACACAGACACACACACACACACACACACACAGACACACACAGACACACACACACACACACACACACAGACACACACACGCACACACACACACACACACACAGACACACACAGACACACACACACACACACACACACACACACACACTCACAGACACACACACACACACTGAGTTTGTGCAAACAGTACTCACAAGTTCACCAAGTACCTCATGCAGAAACTCGTCTGGGTTTCTGCTTCGAGTTCTTGTGGTTTACTGCTGGGAGCGTTTTGCACACGCACACACGCACACACACACACACAAACACAGTGGTTGCTTTCATCCAACCCCTAATGAAAAGAATAAAACTCGATTCCATATAATGTGGATAACAATGTGGACAAACAAACATCCAGCAAAGAGACAATGTTTGTCATGGCAGGGAGGAGGACAGTGGGCGGCCTCCATCTTAGGGTGTTGAAAGGGTTCCTGTGGGGGCAGCCATGGGGCAGAGAAAGGGCCGGTTCCTCCTGAAAAGGCAAACCACGTGGAGGAAAAGGAAAATCACAAAGAGCACGAACCCTTTGACTCGTGTCTCATTTAAACTGAACTCCGTGGGAGAGGCAGTGAGTAACAGAATACCTGCAGAGGATATTGCCACACAGAACTTGCTCTCACCAGGGTTCTAGTTTCTGTTTTTTTTTATGTTATCCATTTCCTGTCATTACAACTATACAATTTTGTATATTTTTTGCATAGCATAAAAAAAAAAACAATTGTTTTTGTTTATATTGAGTGGTAATGATTAATACTTGGCTTCAGTGGGTCTGGAGGTCTAAAGGATGTATCAAAAATGTGTTTGTAAGTGTGTGGAGGGGAAATCAGTGGATGCAATGCATTGCTCGTAAGCTAGCATGCTAAAAAACATCTTTCTTGAAATGGACATTCTGCTAGATAACTACGAATATGAGGACGAGGGCTGACTATTTTATTGAAAGAGCTGTTGTCAAACTGTAAGATCAAAAGTTGTTTTGGGTCAAGACAGTAGTGGTTCCATTTTGTAATAACAGGTACACTGAACGTGAATTTTCTTTGATAAATATACATTTTGAGGGTCACTTTCAAAAGCTAGATGGACAGCCATGGACTTCATTACCAATTTATATCATGTTGCAATGTCTGAAAATATATATTTTTTTTAATGTCGGTGTTTGCAATATTTTGACAGTTCTTTTGTTTGTTTGTTTGTTAAATCGAGGAAATAAACACATTCTGCTAAAAATGACAGGTGATTTATCAGTGGTGGGGGTTTAAAAGAAATCCAACTTCACAAGGCTTTTTACTCGCTAGCTTTCCCTGGATGATAGCCAGGAACAGTGAGCTCTCAGCCCCACTGCCTGCTGTGAACTGACTCAGTGGGAGCGACTACAAAATATATCTATCACTTTTCAATAATGTGCAGTAAATGAAATGACTAGTTAGTGGAATCAAAGCCCTATGCTGCAAACAGAATGGATGTTTTTAGCTCGTATCCATCCACAAAGATATGAATAGATTTGAAGAAACGTAATGGCTGGCACACAAACATGTCAATCATGTGGCAGATTTTTTTTTCTCTTCCGAATAATACCGATCAACTTCGGGTAGAATGAATATCCGTTTCCATCGCATTGTTTGTGCTTTCCGGAATAACGTATTCAGATTTGGGTACATCCCTAGTGCGCTCTCTCCCTCTCTCTCTCTCTCTCTCTCTCTCTCTCTCTCTCTCTCTCTCAGTATGTGTGTGTTATCACGCCATTGTTGCATTATCAATCAAGATTATTTCTAATGCCATTACTAGTGTGGGTATTCATTAGGATAATAGTAATTATGAAAAGTTATGCCTGTGTGGTTGTTGTAAATAAAGCAGTTATGCCTGCTGTAAAAAGATTCACTTTTGATTATTTGAGGAAACAAAATGTTTTAATAGCTTCTCCCCCCCCCCCCCCCGGTTAATGATATTCAGCTCATCTTCAACACACCATTGCACAGATATTGAAACCATTCATTGCGTTAATGGTGTGCAGACCTAGAGACTGTTCTATTTGAACTCCTGCTCATGTGACGGGTCTTTTTCACGATAATGCGTTTACGTCTGGCAGAATCATAAATTCACAACGCAACGTATAGTGGTTTTCAGTGTGTTCAGACGCACTCAGGCAGTCAGGCTTTTGCTTGATGTTGGCAAGGCTTTCCCCTTCTTTTGGTTTGGCTGGAGCATATAGCCTGGGTCATAACATCCAGCGGTTGATCCACGTGACTGCAGGAATGAGACGGACTATTATCATCAATACTCAGCATTCAGAGGCTCAGCGCAGGAGCCACAATGGCGGCCAGGGGGAACGGCAGGGAGGCCCACAAGGTGGTCTCCCTAAGTGTGTGTGTGTGTGTGTGTGTGTGTGTGTGTGTGTGTGTGTGTGTGTGTGTGTGTGTGTGTGTGTGTGTGTGTGTGTGTGTGTGTGTGTGTACGTGTGTGTGTGTGTGTCTGTGTGTTTTTGTTTGTGTTTCACCATCTTACACATATTACATGTATGTGGAAATACTTAATATAGCTCTAAAGTTAAGTAACAGACAATGTACATGACACACCTAGTTTATATTTTGTAAATGTATGGTTATTCCAGTGCTTTTTTTGGAGTATTTTTTACAACTTGTCTTACAGTAAAAAGATAATATGCCACATGTCATGTCCTCTATGAAATATCTATCCTCATATATGCCTTTGCATAATACAAACACCAGGAGATTTGCTCCTATGAGGTAATATTCATCATTGATTTTAAAGAGCTATTTTACCTTAGAGCACCATCTGTTTTGGTGACGTTAAACATGAGGAATTGCCTAAGCGTTGTGCTTTTCAAAGGAGCCATCACACAAAATCCAGCATCCACACACACACAGCCCCTACATCCCTCCAGTGCTTTGTATAGCTTAAACCTAACCCCTGTATCCATCTAGTGAACCAGTTACCTCGGCAGTGGTATTGATTTAGTGGCGTTAAAGATGAAAAGGTTAATGTGGCAGATATTGATTTTAGCGAGAGCTGTTTACTTAACTCCTCAGACAATCTGTGCTTGCCTCCCTCTGGACCTCGACAGTCCAATACAGGCACACTAAGCTGTGTGTAAACCCATATAAACCAGGCTTCATGCAGTAAATGGCTGGTCTTATAACATGGGCTTTAAAATTATCAATTACATGGGGCCCAGTGGTGTAGTCCAGGGTATACTCAGGTATATGTAGTATGCCCACTTATTTTTTCAGTCAGCATTGCGTTTACCCACTTCTCAAAACAGGACGTTTATCCTGTGCTGTATGAGCTGCTTAAAATACATTAAGAGTATACCCACTTCTCCAGGGACCACTACACCACTGGTGGGGCCGATGTGCCAATACAACCTGTATGTCTTTCTGAAGGTGAGCTGGACGGCTTGCAAGCTAGCACACGCTCAGTTGCTTTAAATTATACTTGCTAGCATCTCTCTTGGATGAAGACATATGAGGAGGATTGGCATTTCCATCAATATAGTGTAACTGCCTGGCAGTTTCATTTTTGCCACTCAACTTTGACATTACGTTGTCCCGGGTAGGATAGTTTAGTCTGAAATATTATGTAATATCTTTCCAAAAGACTACCATCTTTAAAACATGGTTCCAAATCAGCAGCTTGACATTGCACCAAAGTTATGGGAAGTCGCAGCTATCATCTGTGAAATGATCGGCTTCAGGAGTTTTTGTGCAGACGTTCATCGCCATTTAATCACAGGGTGGAATACGGAGTGATCATCATCATCATCAGAGGAGGAGGAGGAGAGGGAGGGATCCCTCAGATAGAATTCAGACCAGCTGTTCAGGATAATGTTGATTTGCAGGACAGATTTATTTATCAGCTCGCTCTCTCTCT
>NC_137919.1:3612615-3627615 GCF_963457725.1 Sprattus sprattus
ACCGGGAAACCAAATGGGGCACAATTCCAAAATAAATCCAAAACCGGGTAGCGCTGGGTGGCTCTGACAACAGTCAAGGTACATTAAGCCAACCAGCCTTTGAGTTTCCCACCATGCTGTATGGTCTGCCATCGGCCTTGCTTCAGACAGTCATTGCTCAGGTAGGCTATTTCCCGAGCCTTTCTGTGTGGGGTTTGCATGTTCTCCCCGTGTTCACAAGGGGTTTCCTCCACTAAGAACCCAAACGAGAAAAACATGCAAAAGAACAGAACACTTTCCTGTCCATCCCTGACCGAGATGGACAGTTCACTTCACTTGGTCCCCAGGCGCTTACAAGCTGCCCACTGCTCCTGGGGGGTTCCTGGAGTGTGTGTGTTGCAGTGTGTCATGTGTGCCATTAACATCTGTCAGAACCTGGGACACAGGTGAGCTCAGGTGAGCTCAGGTGAGCGTGCCATGGTTTAGCAGGAAGTAAAGGCACCTGTTGGTCCTTTTTTGATTAGGGAGATGTGGACGCCAAGATATTTGAAGTGTGATACTATTAGGACAGTAAACTGGTCTTGCCTGTATCATGTATTTACCACCGGATGTCTGTATACATACTATGTCCCGCGACCAAATGCTGGCTGTGTACAACCCCTGTTGCTTCCTTTCCCCTTCTGCCACACAACCCTCCCCCTTCCCCCCTTCCCACCTTCCTATCTCCACCCGGCCGACCTCAAGCAGATGGGTCCCCCCTTTTGTGCCGTGGTTCTGCTTAACAGGGAGTTTTTTCTTGCCCCTGTTGCCATAGTCCATGCACTAAGGGGGTCTAGGCTCTGGGCTCTGTTAAGCGCCTAGAGGCAATTGTATTGTTATGGCGCTATACAAATAAAATTGAATTGAATTGATACACACTCTACAGCTCTGTTGATGTGTGGCAATGATCGTATTGGTGTTCTGGGCATTAAGGGGAAGGTTGTTGTCTACACACTAGATGGCACGCCAGGCGCTCATCCCAGTAGGCCGTCTTCTCTAAAATGGCCGATCACTGTGGCGTCGTCTGCAAACTTAATCATGTACAGAAACAAAGTCGTGTGTGAATAATCTTTTAAGTCCAAAATCGTATCAGAATTACCACTAAAATCTAAATTTACTTGTAACGCACGGACTGCGTAACACATTTTGGAACGATATCGGAATGGAGTAGAACAGCTTCAACAGCTTGGGCAACTCTGGCAGTAAAGCTTTTGCCACAGGTGTGACTCTCATTGTCAGCACTTCTGATGATACTGTTAGGTCCCGGAAGTGTGAAATCGACGACTGTCAAAGACAAATTCCCTTTCACAGGGTGTCACTATGGAAGATGGAAAACTGACCGTCTCCCTTTCAGCTGCTGAAAGATGTACAGTGGTGACAGTGGAACAGGAGGTAGAGAAGTCGTTTAGTAATAAACAGGTTGCTATTTCGATTTCCTGTCAAAGCGTCCTTGAGCAAGACACTGAACCCCTAATTGCTCCTGATGAGCAGTGTGCCATCAGTGGAAAAATGTAAAATGTGTATACATCCCTGTAAGTCACTTTGGATAAAAGGGTATGCTAAATAATGTAATGTGGCGTTGTCTGCAAACTTAATCATGTACAGAAATGAAGTTGTGTGTGAATAATCTTTTAAGTCCAAAATCGTATCAGAATTACCACTAAAATTTAAATGTACCTGTAGCGCACGGACTGCGTAACACATTTTGGAATGATATCGGAATGGAGTAGAACAATTGAACTAATTGCTCCTTATGTGCAGTATGCCATCAGTGAAAAATGTAAAATGCCTATACATCCCTGTAAGTCACTTTGGATAAAAGGGTATGCTAAATAATGTTATGTACAATGAAAGACTCCAGGTCACCTTCAGGTCAGTCACCAGAAGAAAGTTTAAAAATGCTAAAAACACTTGTCCAGTTCCCCATCAAGTAGATCCAGAACATCAAAGAACAGTCCGTAATGATCCGCTGTGGATGAAAGCAGGCTCTTCAGCATCCAGATTCACAAGGCATGTCAGTTGCCCGGGCAACACGGGGTCATCTGTAAGATTTGTTTTGAGTCCTCTGCCACTTTTGTGTCGAATTCATGTCAGTTGCCCGGGCAACACGGGGTCATCTGTAAGATTTGTTTTGAGTCCTCTGCCACTTTTGTGTCGAATTCATGTCAGTTGCCCGGGCAACACGGGGTCATCTGTAAGATTTGTTTTGAGTCCTCTGCCACTTTTGTGTCGAATTCATGTCAGTTGCCCGGGCAACACGGGGTCATCTGTAAGATTTGTTTTGAGTCCTCTGCCACTTTTGTGTCGAATTCATCAAAGGCATGATTTGGCCTCTTTCATTGAATGAAGCTTCACATAAAGAGGCATCCTGTGATGTTTACAGTCTGCAAGGTCTTTGACAGCTGTTCAGTGGGGGGAACAACACATCAGAATCACATACAGGTCAAAGAAGGTGCTGAATTTGTCAAGGTTTCCTACCAGCTTTCCTATTGGCATCACTATTTTAGACTAATTTATGTCATGAGAGAGGAAAGTAGAACGTATCTGTCAAGGACAGATTTCTCTGCACCTGTGCGCAGCGTCCATCTTGTTGGAGAGAGAGTACATAGGTTATTATTGCTGGGGCGATTTATTTGATCAAGATTGGACCATGTTGTTTTGTTTAGGGGACTGCTTCAAACATGTACCACCTTTAGCATGAAGGCCAATGCAGTTCTAATGTCTTTGCATGTTTTTCAAGGGACATACCGTAAATGGATGCAGTACTGTCCCATTTAAACAGTCCCTTCAGGATCTTGCTGGGATGCTGTCAAAGCTGGCATTAAGGCCAATGCAGTTCTAATGTCTTTGCATGTTTTTCAAGGGACATACCGTAAATGGATGCAGTACTGTCCCATTTAAACAGTCCCTCCAGGATCTTGCTGGGATGCTGTCAAATTGGGATGCAACTGGGTTGCTGGGCTAAATACACACTGTTGTACATGACTGGAGAGTTAATGTCGTTGGTTGGAGTCAAGGCAGAGGAGGTAACGTAAGCGGCGGTCTCATGAAACCGCAGAGCAATAGAAAAAAACAACTCTTGCTCTCTCTCTCAATGTGTTCACTAGTCACATATACTCAAACAAATAGTGAACAGAAAATGTTTCCTCCATATACCATAGTCTCATGTGTATGTGAACATATAAGCACAACTGCTGGTCAACTAAATAAAAGCATTCCATAACTGTATAGAAGGCGGTATGAGGTACGCCGATGCTCAGAGATGAACTGGTGAGCTATGAGGCTTTCAAACTTTTAAACGTCTTGTCAAAAGAGAGAATTATGTAGTGGAATTAAAAGCGCCCAAACTTCAAGCAGAGTTGCACAGAGAGGAGTTTTGACAGGTCCATATCGGGCCACCATCGACAAAACAATTAGGGCGTAGTTTATGGGGGCGCAGCTCTGTGCAGTTCGTCCTTATGCTTCGCGGCCACTTTGATTATTTGTGGAGCCAGGGTCAGAAACCCTCACACTCCGCATCAGTCACCATTTTTATTTGTATGAACGATCCCACCCATTATTCAAGGGTGCATAAACAATATGAATGGTTGAACGGATAAGACTATTCACGATGGCAGATTGATACGTTATCATTAGGCCAGATCATTAAATGGCTGAAAACTAATCAATGTCTCTGGGAGATGCATGTCATTTTTGATTCATAGCTTTTCATAACAGTGAGTTTTGAGGCCTTATTTCAAGATTGAGCTGAAATAGCCAAAGGAATGGCTTACAGCAGTGTGCGTACCTACGGTCAGGGGTTAAAGTGGGCCGGAACGCTCCGGTACTCAGTACCGGCACCTCAGATAAATTAATAAATAAATAGATTCTGCAGTGTTGTTTATTAATGGCTGTGTGAGTGGACAGTCCAGGCCATGGAACTAAGTAGGCACTGTGTAATTTGCGCTGTGATTACTGTGTAAGAATGACTAAGATTTGGCCTGATGAACAGATTTTGTTATCCATTTTCACTGTTGCAGTCATCAAGGCTGATTTAAGTGTCATTTTCCAAATTCCTTATCTTCACCGTGATTAGGGGAACGAAAGCAGCCCAAAAACATGGTCTTTAAAAACATACAGTTTATTTTACTTTCCTTTTTTTCTTTCTCTGTATGGTTCCTTAATAAACAATTACAAGCTCAGGGGCTGGAAGTTTCCATTTTCTGTTAAAAAAACACGTATGGGAACACAAGTGTAAGAGTAGTAGATTTACAGTAGCCTAGGCTCATTTCTTCTGCTCCATTTCATGTAGCCTAATCAGTATTTTTTGTATCATTTTTTGAATGATAAAGAGCTCTGTAACCTTGGTGGTGGTGGATGGGTGGGTGGATGGGTGTGACCGGCATGTCTGCAGTAGGCCTGTCACCATTCAGAGAGAAGACCTACAGTATATTCTATACTGTATATGTAGCCTACTAAAGAACTAAGTGGTTTACAGCATAAACATCTATCTACTATAAGCCAACATTCTAAAATGTGTGAATCGCTTAAATGCTATGAGTTTCAAATCTAAATGTCAGCACTAATTGTTCATTTCCAGCTGGCCATCCCCAAAATGCACCAGAATACAGGAAATCATATTTACCAAATTCAAAATTTTCTCATGGAACCAAATAGGGGCCCAAAGGCTCATGATCCATCCCTGGTTTAGGTCTTCGGTCAGACCTCCTTATATCACTGTGATTAAAAAAATATAGGAATGGGTGATTTCAACGCCGCCGCCACCAGATCCACCAAATACCCCCCGCCACGGCCGCCACCAGATCCACCAAATACCCCCCCGCCGCCGCCACCACACCGGAAAATAGAGTACCCCCACCTACCAAATCCCACTTTAACCACTGCCTACGGTTAAACACATTATGAAATGAACACACTAAATTGCAATGACCCCCTTGACAATGGGGGTCAACATTGAGCTGAAATAGTGAAGGGAATGGCCTACAGCACTATGTGTACGTACCAGTGGCGGTCCGTGTATTTCACGACTGGGCCTTCAGCGATGTCCTACACGATGTTAAACTGAGTGAATCCACCTCCTAATACTATCATTATGACGCCATGCCTCTCGAACCATTATATTTATACAGAAAGGCAGTATAAGTGAGCATTGCATCACCTTAACATAGTCGAGTACAACAGACTTTATTTATATTTCCGGAGCATTTAAAATCAATACACCCGTATTTACAATACATTGAGAGTAGTAAACTCTCAGTTATATGATCGCTTGGATATTACTGTCACAACTTAAAAATAAAAGGCGATTTTCAGGGATTAGTCTACAAAGTTTTATTAAGTCTACCGAAAGTAGCCTATGAGAGCTTAAACAAGTTTGTCCACTAAACATCGCATTGTCCCACCTGCAAAGCAGTTTCATTAAACTTCCCATCCTCACGATATCCAGTTTTTCTTGAAAGTTCCGTCTTGAAAATGGCGTTGTAATTGTATCAAAAACTGGAATTATCAAGTTGGTGTAAACTAGTTTATTTGAGTTGGTTAATGTAATTATATTTAGTCTTACCAATTGAAACAACTAGCATAATAAGCATTGAAACCGATGTACGTCGTTTTCCGTTTTCGCATTAGCCAGCTAAACTGAGCACTGAAGCACTGCACCGGTCTGCCTCAGTATCCAATCAAAGGACGTTTACGTGTCACGTTCAACGCGAGGAAAGAAATATTCCGGGCCTTCTAGAAGGCCCAGTGTCGCCAACTCGAAATCTGATTGGTTGTCACAACTGTCTGTTTCAGTTCATTCAACTTAAATTAACTGAAACAGCCAGTTGTGAAAACCAATCAGATGTACACGGGCCTTCAATGTGAATTCTGAAGGCCTCAGGGAAGAATTCTGTTCTCGGGGAAGGTTTCTCGGAGCGTGGCAACACATGATAGCTGAAATATGATTGGATGAAAGCTCTAACATAAATTAACAACGCTGGAAGCTATGAAATGAAGATAATGGACTATGAGGAATAATTGAATACATATTTATGAAAAGAAAATATTAAAATTAAATGTATTTATTACATTTATTTTCTGATGATGTTTAGGCCAGCAGAGAAGGCCTTGAAGGCCCTGACGGACCACCACTGGTACGTACGTTAAAACACACTATGAAATGAACACACTAAATAACAATGATCCTTTGACAATGGCCACTAAATAGTAATGAACACTTTCCCGAAAAAACAATGAGATCATATCGTATATTTCCACTGTTCGTGCTGACTTTAACTTAGCTGACTTTAAGCTGACTAGAAAGTCCAAATTGATGACTAAAGACAACAGGGAAGCAACAGAAAAAGAAAGAGAGTATTTTAACAACTGTAACATCTGGATGCCTCTGAATAAAAAGTATGATCTGTCTGTCTGTCGACGAGTCTGGAGAAAAATGTTGTCAGCGAAGAGAAAACACTGAAAAGTTTCACTCTCATGCACACACGCACAGTCTATGCCATGGTTCATGTTATATAAAAGAAAACATTTCTTAGTTGTTGTTTTTTCACGAGCAAGGAAATACAGCAATTATGTTTGTTTTGTTGAATACTATGTAAAACATTATGCTACAGAACTGGCTCAACACTAGATTCATTAGTTGTTTTCGAAGCCAAAGCAGACACCTAAATTGTGGATTTATTCCAAGTGTTTTGTAATGTTGGGCACTGCAAACAAACAGCCTCTAAATCACATTAAACTTTGCATAGTGCAGAATGAGGCAGTTAGCCATCTGTAGTAGCCATATTCTGAATTCTCTGGTGTGTGTGTGTGGGGGGGGGGGTGCGTATGTGAGATAGAGTGTGTGTGTGTGTGTTGTGAGTGTGAGAAAGTGTGTATGTGTGTGTGGGGGGTGCGTGTGTGAGATAGAGTGTGTGTGTGTGGGGGGGGGGGGAGTGTGAGAAAGTGTGTGTGTGTGTGTGTGTGTGTGTGTGTGTGTGTGTGTGTGTGTGTGTGTGTGTGTGTTTGTATGTGTGTGAGATAGAGTGTGTTTGTGAGAGATAGAGTGTGTGTGGGGGGGTGGCGGAGGGAGTGTGAGTGTGTCTGTGTGAGGTAGAATGTGTGTGTGCTTGTGCACAGGTGCCTGTGCGAGTGTGTCTCAATGGAGAATTTACTTGTCTTCTCCTGCCCTAAATGAACTACCTTCCATCCCTCTCCGACTCTCTGTCTGCCTTAGCATGGCAATATCCATATAATTCTATGAGCATCATTTTCCATACAACACACTTGGAAATAACCAATCACACATACAAAGCACATTACAGGGTGTAGAGGTGCATGCGTGAAAAAGGGAAATTAGATGAATCTTGTTAATGCAAAACAAGAAAATTTGCAGAGATCAATGAGCAAGAACTGCGGGATTCCATTACCAACCCCTACCTCATTTCCTGGGCGCAAAATGGAAAATGTGCCTGAGATGGATCGTGTCATTATCACAAGCGGCAGATACTCAGGGTCAGGAAGAGAGTGCCTGCACTGAGCAATGACATCCAGGAGGCTACTCAACACATGCCAGATTTGCACCAAAATGAACACAGGGGCATATCCTTGCCTGGTATAGTGTTCACAGATCCTCTATCTCTGCTCATACTTAACATAAAAAACAATAGAATGTTGGTAAAACAGTTTAAAATAACATTTGTCATGTATATCTTTGTATTATTTGTGTTTGCTTTTCATGTGTTCTTGGATTATTGCCAATTCTGAATATATTTTTCCGAGTCTGATCATATTCTGACTTTCCATTCCAAGTGACAGAACGACACAGGACTTTTATCTTCGATGATATCCGTATTCTCCCGGAAGAAGGAAGTGAGTGGATAATCATGGGATCTATAGAAGAGAAGGGAGCACTTGTCTCTCTACCTAAACACTCGTATTGGTTTGACTTTTTGGCGTTTCTGTTATTTGACGTCGTGTTCTTTTTTTTCATGTTCTTCATTGTTCCATGACGGGTGAGTGTCACACAGGGGAGAACATATCCGTAGCTGTAATGTTTAACTTACCAACGTTGGTGTCAACGTCAACTTTCCCAGCCTCAGTCATCAGTTTGCTACGTGACAGAACTCACGATTATCTCAGGCCGACCAACATACTAATGTTATCGTGGTTAATGCCACAAACATGACAATGCGCGTGGATTGCTGAAGAACAAATGTAAATATCTTACTGTGCAGTTAAAGGGTTTGCCAGAGAAGCTGCCTGGGTGTGTCCGTAGGCTGACTTTATTTCTTCCGGTTTCGTTCAGCCAGGCATGAAGAAATGGGCTGCCCGGACCAGACATTTGTTGATAAGCATCACCGAAACACAGGTAGCCACCAAGCCATTTACTTCATAATGTATATCCCACTCTTAAGTCTAATTTTATCACTCTTAACCAACTTATCAGACACATTGTTACGAGGTATGACATTGTTTAGTTGTCATTAAGAGTAAATGGAAGGAGAATGCGGTGTTCCAATCAGACGTGTTCGCCAGTAAAGTTTCTGAACTAAGTCTCTAAAGTTGGAAAATGTTATTTAAAAATAGAAATTAAATATATATATATATATATATATATATATATATATATATATATATATAATTTAAAAAGTACCAATCCTGTGTGTTACCAATCCTACACATACTTCACCACTGCATTGTCTGAAGAGTGCATTAAATATAGTTCTTCTCTTCCTCTACCCCTCTCATTATGCTGCTTTTGCCTCTGTGTGTATGTGTGTGTGTGTGTGTGCACGTGCACGTGTGTGTGTGTGTGTGTGTGTGTGTGTATATGTGTGTCTGTGTGTGTGTGTGTGTGTGTGTGTGTGTGTTTGTGTGTGTCATACAGCTTGCACTTTCAAAAAAGAAGCCTCCATTTACTCTTTTTATCACAGCAAAAAGGTCCTCGACACATATATTCATCATTCTCCATCTTTTGTTTTTCAGAGAATGACATCTGCCTTCACCCTCTGCCTTAACCAGATCTGAAGCCAGGGCAAAGTGAAATGCAATCCTTAAACTTCTGTTCTCTGAAGCCATTTTGTAACATGGGATGATGTGCCCTTCATTCACTCAATGGAAATAGGCTATGTTTAAACCGACATTTTTATTTACATTCCCTGCTGTCAATTGTTCTTGTACTGTTGTCTTGACATGACATGATTTATTAAAGGCTGCACCTGTCAAAGTATGGCAACAGATGCTGATAAAGATGACTTATGTGTGTGATGATGGTGGTGGTGGTGGATACGGTTGTTGGGTTACCTATTTTTGAATGTTTAAATCTTCACAGAGAATGCTGAAAGATTGTGTGAATAGAATGTTATTTTCAACGAGCTGCAGTATAGAAGCTTTAAATTAATAAATTATATTTTCCATGCATTTATTTGTCTGTGTCTTTCTGAAAAGGGTGCGTGTGAAAGAATAACTTTTAAACATATTTAAATAATAGTGCATTTAAGTGAACGTTTAAAGGTGCAATGTGTAGTTTTTAATGGTATTTAGTGGTGAGGTTGCTGAATGACAACCAGCTGAATACCCTCTGACTACTTACAGTGGCCGTCAAATATCATAAAAACCCTGCTTGTCCTTTCTGGGCTACTGTAGAATCATGGTGTGCAACATGGCGGACTCCATGGAAGATACAATAGGCCCATTCTAAGCTAACGAAAACACACTCTACCTTTAGCACAGTAGTGCATTTTTTTTCTCATCAACATAAAGCAATCTTCTGACCCAGAGCCATATGCCAAAGATGTGTTTCTCTACTGGAGCCCTCTATGAAGATGACATGTTCAGGACTGGAAAAATTACTGACATTTAAAGATCACCGATGTGTGTATTATGCCACAGCTATCTTCAATATTCAGTTTCAATTTCGCAAAAGGTTGTGGATGTTTGTGCTCAACAGCAAATCAAATTACACCCTGCTCTTCCATGCTCTTGAAGCACAGTGCTGATTGGCTAGGAGTGTTTATGGCTGGGTCCAGGCCATTACGCCAGTTTCCCATTTACAGGGGAACAGCTATAGGACTCACGAGGAGCAATTTGCTGAAATTAACAAAAAATGTAGGGGATTAGAATCACAACCCTACCTTTAGCAATTGTAATCTCACAGCTTTTTATTCCGTACTTGTTAGTTTATTACATTTACATTTACATTTGGTCATTTAGCAGACGCTTTTGTTTATCTTGTGGTCATATCCATTGTGGTCATATCCATTGTTTTATTTTTTTTCTTCTTTATATCGAAAGAAAAGACTCACACCTAGTCATTCTTTCTCTGGACCGCAGCAGCACTGTGAAAAGACTCCTCTTCCAATGACAAAACCAACCCGTCTCCTAAGATGTACGACCTCAAATTACATTCCATTCTTTTCCCACCCGGCCCCTTGATAACACTCGAAGAGGAAGCAGTAGCCAGCGACACCCAGCCAAAACGCCTCTGCTCCTGTGACCTATTGTCTTGTCTAGGGTCCCCAGGGAGCAATTAGTCTTCCCCTTGTACAGGCCAAGCGAACAAAAAAAAAACTAGCACAGTATAAACGATTGGGAGAAGCCCCCAGAGTGGAACCTTTAGGAGGGGAGGAGGAATGTTGACGTACCAGCTGGAGAGAGTATAGCTTCCATTATGGAGGTTCTCTTCCTCTACCCCTCTCGTTATGCTGCTTTTGCCTCTGTGTGTGTGTGTGTGTGTGTGTGTGTGTATGTGTGTGTCATACAGCTTGCACTTTCAAAATAGAAGCCTCCATTTACTAATTTTATCCCAGCAAAAAGGTCCTCTACACATATATATTAATCGTTCTCCATCTTTAGTTTTTTAGAGAATGACAACTGCCTTCGCCCTCTGCCTTAACCAGATCTGAAGCCAGGGCAAAGTGAAATGCAATCCTTAAACTTCTGTTCTCTGAAGCCATTTTGTAACATGGGATGATGTGCCCTCCATTCAGGAGGAGGAATGTTGACGTCCCATCTGAAGTGAGTATAGCTTCCATTATGGAGGTTCTCTTCCTCTACCCCTCTCATTATGCTGCTTTTGCCTCTGTGTGTGTGTGTGTGTGTGTGTGTGTCATCAGTATAGCTTCCATTATGGAGGTTCTGCCCTGAAGGGGGTGGTAGCAGACAGTATGTTTTGGTCACTCCCTGAATGCCTTTTATAATAATAATAATAATAATTAATTTAATTTGTAGTGCACTCTACATTCAAACAGAATCTCAGAGTGCTACATAGTTAAAAACAGCCCATAACAAAAGCATAGTTTAAAGAATAATACGTTTAAAAAAAGTAGGAAACGCCTATCTGAATAAAAAGGTTTTAAGGCCAGTCTTTTAGCGAGTGATGTGCACTACTTTAAGCAGCCGTATCACAAAATAAATAATCAATGGCTGCCCTCCTGGCGGCCCTAGGCCTGGAGGCAGGGAGGGGGAGAAAGAGAAACGTTTCTTTTGTGCTTTTAAGGAAAACGTCTGCAACAGTCATGACCTCAAACAATACCAAGGAAAAGCTGTTTCTTTTCTCTCTCTCTCCCTCCCTCTCTCTCTCTCTCTCTCTCTCTCTGTCTCTCTCTCTCTCTCTCTCTCTGTTTTTATGGTTGAGTTTATGGTATTTCTCGTAGCTGTCTAGTGTATGAAAATTGAAAATGACACTGAACCCTAGTCTACCTGACAGTGACTATTTTGAGAATTTGTAGAAGCAGGGGCTTGTGAAAAGGGGAGAGAGAGAGAGAGAGAGAGAGAGAGCTAGAGAGAGAGAGAGCTAGAGTGAGAGAGAGAGAGAGGGAGAGCGAGAGAGAGAGAGAGAGAGAGAGAGAGAGAGAGAGGGGAACGGCAGCAGTATAAGCTCTGACGTCTGCTGGATAGACGTCAGAGGCCTTCAGAGACACAAGACTCTGAGCAATCCCATTGGCCTACTGCAAGACACAGGCTGTAGGTTTGGAAGACTATTTAATAGTAAATACATGTAATATGTTTCTCTTTTATAAGTTACATCGATCAATAAGCACATCTTGTGGAAATACTGCAACATCTAAAGGAACTGAAAGTGTGCATTCCTCATCCACAGTCAGAGATGTGGGCTGAAATTCTACTCATCCGTCTAAACGTTAAGACACACCAGAGAGTTTTAGGCCGCGTTTCACAGATATTGAAGTGATCCCCCCCCCCCCCCCCCCCCCCACACACACACAAGCCCAGTATGCTGAAAACAGTCATCCCCAGCAGTGGTGCGTGAAGCGATTTGCTCTTATCCTCTCTCTCTCTCCGTCTCTCTCTCTCTCTCTCTCCGTCTCTCTCTCTCTCTCTCCGTCTCTCTCTCTCTCTCTCCCTCTCCGTCTCTCCGTCTCTCTCTCCGTCTCTCTCTCTCTCTCTCCCTCTCCGTCTCTCCGTCTCTCTCTCTCTCTCTCCGTCTCTCTCTCTCTCTCTCTCTCTCTCTCTCTATCTCCGTCTCTCTCTCTCTCTCTCTCTCTCTCTCTCTCTCTCTCTCTCCGTCTCTCGGGTCTCTTGTTTTTCTACTTCATTTCTTTGTGTGAGGTCTCCCAGCCCACATAGGGGTTGGATGTAGACAGAGTGCACGCACAGAACTCTTTAATGCGGCGTACCCTGCCTCACAACCCTAGTCACTTGTTGTCTTAGTGGGGTGCATTTTGGCAGAAGAGTACCCTCGTCTCTGACCTTTCCACCTCTGGGGATTTCTCCGAGGCCTACAAAACAGACAGCTGAGAGATCACGGATGGGAGTAGAGACACAAGCGGCTGCTACACTGCCTAATCCCACAAGATCCTAAAATATATGAAGAGCCAGAGAGAGCTTCTTTCTTAGTGATCGGCCCATCTGGTTCGAGTTTCCAGAGCAAATGCGGACAAAGCTTTCAGGTTATGAACATTTATTTTACGTCTGCAATGAAAACACGTGACCAAAACAGACATATACGACAGATGTGCATCTAAACAGTTTAGTTTGCATGTGATTTTTGACTCTCTGAGATCGAAGTCTGGTGACAAAGACAAGTGAACGAGATTCATATGAGCTGTATGGGTTTCGTGCTGCATCCAGGTGAGATGCATGTGAGCTGTATGCGTTCGTGCTGCATCCAGGTATAATTTCATCCCATGTTGACAGTTTGGACAGTCCAGCAGCCTTCGTAGCGGGCGGCTCAACGCGCTACGTTCACGGACTGAGCGACATAGGAGGTACTTTGTCCCAGCTGCCATTAAACTTTAATTATGCACTTTACACCCTACATCCTTCATCCTACACTGTACATAGCTGAATTGTATTGTTTGTATTGTATCATATTGTCTGTATATATTGTTTGTAATTATTGTAAATATGAAAGAGCTGCAAGATACCAGAATTTCCCCACGGGATTAATAAAGTACTTATCTATCTATCTATCCATCCAGGTGAGATTTCATGTGAGCTGTATCCAGGTGAGTATGAGAGGAGCCATGACTTGTTGTTTTGCGTAACAACCTCAACCATCTCATTTGTGATGTCGCTCGCTCCCGTGCTCTGCGGCTTATGTCCCTTCTTTCATCCCCGGTGTCCTAATCTCGCCAAACGTCTCCATCAGACATCCGAGATAAATCTCCCAGATCCCCCAGAGGCCCTCGAGACGGATCGTTCCAGCGGACGTCAGTTAACTGTGTAGCTCTCTTTCTCTGCACTGTCTTGCCCCGGGACAGCTTTAACGCTCGAACACGTCAATATTAAGGGTTATTTTTTTATTTCATCTGGATCGTAATTAAGTAAAACAGAACGCTTCAGGGATTAGGACCCACAGATCAACGATGATTCAGATCAAGTGCCTGCCTGGCTGAGAAAACCTTATATTTACCATTCGTTCACTCACTCACTCACTCATTCATTTTCATATAAAGCATACAAAAGCACCTGACAAGCTAGATTCTGATTTAACATTACACCAAACCATGTGCAAAATCTTAACCTCTTAAAGAGCAAAATCCAGAATTTGCATTCATTATAAACACATTTGAACACACTGCAACGTTAACTGTGTAGTCATGCACTTTTGCTTAGGACCTTAACATGATGGGTGGGAGAGAGAAAAACTCAATTCATAAATGTCTTCTTCATTTCATATATTTCAACTGAGTGCCAGGTGTTGCAGACTCACTCTTGCTCAAATGCACCTGCCCCTTGACAAGGAGTTAGCTCTGTTTAATGAGAAAGGGGAGGAGGGGTAATAGCTCTGTAGTTGTTGTAATCTTCCGAGGATCTCGCCATGCGGGGTGTGAATCATTGTTTTTAATCAGTTTAAATGTGTTTACAAAAACAAGACAATCATTTTCACAGGTGCACTTAATGCAATTGTGATTTTCTGCAATTTTAATCGCCACCTATTCTCTTTATTTATTATTGAATCAGCTTTTAAATTACAATGATTAAAAAAGGGTAAATGATGGTAGAGGCTGTCCAGTGTACTGCCTCTACTTGCCTTCATTTAACCTTTTTAATTGACTTAATCATAACCCCACATGACTCCATACTGTGATATAAGTACATTTATGAATATATAAATACATGAATAGCAGAGTATTTTTAATGTAGCCAGTTCCCAACACATTAAACATTATAAAAACATTTGCTTAATATACTGTATGCTAGCCTAATACTGTCTATTGTCATTTTAATACCTACAGTCTTTGAAGAAGTAAAATCACATTTTACTTGTCGTAATATTAATGCAGGAAAATGTCAAAATGTGTTTCATTAGTAATTCCAACCTTCAACCACGTCCCTTTTCCGTGCCGAGCGATACGATCACTCATGTTGACAGTCAGCAGGACCTTTTATCTCCATTTTCTAGTGAGAACTTCATTTCATTTTCTGCCAAAGATAAGGTTTCTAATTTCAAAGATTACTTTTATGATGTTGGATTGTAGGGAGCGGGGATGGGGATGGGGATGGGGTGTGTGTGTATGTGTGTATGTGTGTGTGTGTGCA
>NC_137919.1:3635115-3647615 GCF_963457725.1 Sprattus sprattus
GGGAGAGAAGGAAGAAATGAACAGAGAGGAAGAGAAAGAGGAGAACTAAGCTGACATATTCATACTGCGAGTCATATCACGCTTGACTGCTGCCTTCTTGGAATCTTCTGACTTCTCCTTTGCCACGGAACAATGGACAACATTTCTCTCCCCGCTAGCCGGAAAAGGAAGAGACAGACAGCAGAGGTCGTAATCCCTGGCCATAAAACTACTTCTGACACAGGCAGGCAGTCAGTCGTCAGCCCGCACCCCCTCGCTGCGCCTCCTCCTCCTCCTCCTCCTCCTTCTCCTTCTTGCTACTCGCCTCCTCATCCCTCGCTCTGTCTTTCTGTCTCTCGCTCCGTCTACTTCACCTTTCCCTCTCCCTCGCTAACACGCTAATGTGTAAGGGAGCCGGGAGCAAGTGTTGATATCCTCAGACGGGCAGGGCACTGTCTCAGGGAGATGTGGGGGCAATGTCAACATCGCAGACGAACTAGATTTGAGTACAACTCAGCAGACACACTCACACACACACACACACACACACAGACAGACTCACACACACACACACATACACACACACACACACACACACACACACACAGACACGCACGCACGCACGCACGCACACACACACACACACACACACACACACACACTCACACACACTTCTTACACACACTGCAACAAGTATACATACACATAGATGCACATACACTTGGAAAAGAGAAACACCCTCAGTGTACTACCATCCAAGTCTCCTATCTTCACACATCACAATACATACTGTAGGTATAGTTGGTCCCCTATCTTTACATATCACAATACATACTGTAGGTATAGTTGGTCCCCTATCTTCACACATCACAATACATACTGTAGGTATAGTTGGTCCCCTATCTTTACACATCACAACACATACTGTAGGTATAGTTGGTCCCCTATCTTTACACATCACAATACATACCGTAGGTATAGTTGTGTATAAAATGGACAAGATATGAATTGATTTATTTAGAAAAGGACCAGGTTTTAGAAAATGGGTGTGGTGCGGGTAACACGTTCTGGGTCAGATAGTGGGGTTAAATCTAATTGGCTGTAGGGGTCAACCAAACAAAAGATAGATGAGGAGTCTTAGGTCACTTTTAAAAAGGCGAGTGCGCTTATATCAAGATCAGATATACAGTATCTTGGATTAATTTTCTCATTGTGTCTTAAATACTGCAATAAAATCGCGTCTAAGTTTCGAACTTCTGATTGACACAGTTGTAAGGGAATCTACAACGAAAATGACAATACACAATCGGTACGTCTACATACGTGCAACTACACAACTACAAATGTCATACAACTACAACTATACACCAATGCATTAATCGTGGTTTTATGTACACATCCATCAGACTGCTCACACAAGCACATATCCAGTTAGACACAAGGCCTGAGTTTTAATAGTTTACATTTATTGTAATTCTGCAGACAAGGTTGAATTTGGGATGAGGCCTACAACTAATATATTTTCTTCTGAAGGGTGAAAAAAATTAAATAAACAAACAGTTGGGTTCCAAACATATGAGTAGAAGGGTTAAAACAGGAAACTAAATTATAAATAAATAAGCAAATGCCTTCAGGGTGCTGTCATGTTTGACAACGGTGGGTCTAACACACCTTGAATGGAGGGGTTTAATTTGTAAAAATGTGGTGTGCTGACGGCAGAATATGACAAATGATTGCGATTTGTTATGCGGAGCTTTGCCGTGATAAACGCGGCTTTATTAAGCAAGCTCATTTTCGTCGTCTTACCGCGAGCAGAGAGGGAGTCATCCTCCCCGTTGAGAAGATTGTCTTTTCACGACGGGGGGTCGTCTCTCCCCGCAAACTCCCGAAATTGATACCATTACACCTCAATTGTGTTATTCATGTTTGTTAATGGGCGAGCAAGAGAGGCCATTTCCATGCCGCGTGTCATCTTCTCTTGCCTCTGATGGCATTGATGGCTTTCGTCATTTTTATTTTTTTTATTTGCTTTAACATCCGGCAGATAATGTAATGGATTCTTACGTGTCGTCCCACTGGAGCAAATGAGCTGCCATCGTGAGGTGCTCCGGGAAAAGAGCCGGAACTCTAGGTTTAAGTCACCCCTCAACTTGTACACACATACCTGTAAAGGGTCACTTGATTTCCATTTCCTAAAGGAAATACTACAGTGCTTGCAGAGCAACAAAGAAAATAGATGGAAATGAACATTTTAAATAAATATTATAAGTAAAACATGTCTGTCTGTTTGCTGCATTTTTCAGGGAAAACCAGCCATCTACTGAGTAGGTAAACAGCATGCGTGATTTGGTGAATGATGATTGCACTGAATATGAAATATGAACTAAATTCATATTATTATGGATTTAGTTTGTTTTTGCATAGAACAGGATACTACTGAAAGACATGTCAGTGAAGAAAGGTTCACATGTTCTCCTTTTTCTTCCGGAATGAACCAGAGGGGATGAACACTTGCCCTGGTTCACCAGTAGATGGGTTCAAAAGCTGCAGGGACACATCAGGGGATGGATGAGGAGGGAAAGGAGAGTGTGTGTGTGTGTGTGTGTGTGTGTGTGTGTATAGCTTTAGGGAGGACAGCATTGCTTCACACGCGGCGCATGTTCTGGGCCAATTTCACGTGGACGACACTAAACCTCAGGACACACACACACACACACACACACACACACACACACACACACACACACACACACACACACACACACACACACTTCCAACAATCACTGTGCCCAGTGGTAAAACTTCATGGAGAAGAGGCTGGGCATCCTGAACCCACTGAATGACATCTCTAATGTACTGCACCTGCAATGGCTGCCTTTTTCTGTTACCTCTCAGACAGGGCACAGAAGAAAAGAAAAGTGATTAGTAAATTATCGATCGATAATCGAGTGATAGCCACAGTTATTACCATAAAGTCTGTGCAATAACGATGTGTTTCTTCTGTTTGTTGCGACAATGACAAAGCAGTTTCCCCTCTGCAACTTGTAAAATATACTGTCACCAATTATTAACCAGAAGAAGTGAAAAAAATTGAAATAAGTAATGATAGTAATAATAATAATAATTCAGGTTGAAACACTTTAGGCATATGTGTTACTGTAACTGAGATTTCCCATCTTATCTGTTTGACAATGATGTTAGATATTTGATACGTCGATATTGACCGTTACGAAACTGCAAAGTTAATGACTTGCATTAGATGCCTTAGTGCTCATTAGTATCCATAGAGATTAAGTGTCATCCAGGTCCCAAGTTAAGTAGGAAGTTCTTTACTCGGAGAACACCTCTTAAGGTCATGCTGCTCTGTCTCATTCAAGGGGCAGGAATTCTAACTTTCAATTAAACATAAAAAGAGGTCTTTTCTGTTTTTTGTCGATAACATTCGAAACGTACTACTGCATCGCACTTGTAGTCAAAGCTTGCCTCGACAGGCACAAACTGACACACACAGGTACAGGCTTTCTCTCAAACTCACACACTTACACACACACACACACACACACACACACACACACACACACACACACACATAAACACAATGAAACACAAATCAAGAGGTGCAATGCCTTAGGGCCAGATTTCATAAGTCCTCTTTGTCTGTGTTGTGTTTGGGTATGTTGCTCGCACACACACACACACACACACACACACACTCGCCAGGTCTTTATGGGGGAGTCTGGCTGCCCCTCCCTGCTGTCTCCTGTGAAGAATTCATCTTGGCCGATGCAGGGAAAAGAGACAACTATGGGAACGTTTATCTGGTTGTTATTAAGTCATAAAAAGCTGTCTCTGACATTTGTCTGACTCCTGGATCTCAATTATTCTTTGTTGTTTTTAGAGAACGCTCACAGCAATGCAATCAAAGCACAATTGGTGACAGAAGCTCAAATGTCTCAGCCAAGTCAATAAATCAATGAAGTCAAATCTTAAATTGCTATGAAAGGTCAGCAAATCCAATCTAGCGCTACTATGTTAATGAGCGACTGATCCTCTGAGACAAATCACTGAATGCATTCCGAGCATTGAGTTACATTCAGACTGCTCTTGCAAAATGGCACATTAGGAAAACATCCTTGTTTGTTTTAATTCCTTACTTTTGCTGAAAATGTAACTTATAAAGTTACAGGGCATACTTTCATGTGACTGCCACTCACGCGACAAGACGTATCACCAAAGTCAATGTCCGTGGCCGCGGTTGATGACAAAAGCTTGACAGCTGCAATTAACGTGTTCACAAATTAGACAATTATCTCCTGTGTGTGGTAATTAACATGGCCAGATTGCAGTGATGGCGGTACGTAATTACCGCCTGAACCTCTCTCAGCCTTGCCTCTTAATGAGCTCCGCAGGGCGGGTCGCTTTTTACCATACACCACATGACCCCCCCCCCCACACACACACACACACACCAAACCTCCGGCAATGAGTCATTGCCATCAACCAGCTCTCCCCCCAAACACACACACACACTCAGACACTAATCACCACCACCCCCCCTGACACACACAGTTCCAGTTCCAGACACATACACAGTCACACACCTCCTCCCCCTTGATAATTCCACTGCCTGGAACCACCAGATCCCATAGTGGTTGGTCGTCATGTCTCAGTCTCTCCGGCGTGTTCTCATTGGGCTTCGAAGTTTGGAGAAGTGTGGTGTGGTGTGGTGTGGTGTGGTGTGGGTGTGGGTGTGGGTGTGGGTGTGTGTGTGTGTGTGTGGTGTGGTGTGGGTGTGAGTGTGTGTGGTGTGTGGGCTTCGAAGTTTGGAGAAGTGTGGTGTGGTGTGGTGTGGTGTGTGTGTGGGTGTGAGTGTGTGTGTGTGTGTGTATGTGTGTGTGTGTGTGTGTGTGTGTGTCACAGTCTCCAAGCAACAAGAGGGCAACGGGAAGAGTGATGATGCAAGTTTAATGATATTTTTTTTCCCCTCCTCTCTTTCTTTCCTTCTCTCTGTCTTTTCTGCCCCGTAACCATGTCTGAAAGAGTCATTTGGGTTGTGTCACGGGCACCAGAGGAAAGAGGAGGTGCTGATGGTGTCACTGGCACCATAGGAAAGAGGAGGTGCTGCTGGTGTCACAAGAGTAAAGAGGAGGTGCTGCTGGTGTCACCGGCACAAGAGGAAGGAGGAGGTGCTGATGGTGTCACTGGCACCATAGGAAAGAGGAGGTGCTGCTGGTGTCACAAGAGGAAAGAGGAGGTGCTGCTGGTGTCACCGGCACAAGAGGAAGGAGGAGGTGCTACTGGTGTCACCGGCACAAGAGGAAGGAGGAGCTGCTGGTGTCACCGGCACAAGAGGACAGAGGAGGTGCTGCTGGTGTCACAGGAGGAAAGAGGAGGTGCTGGTGTCACTGGCACAAGAGGAGGTGCTGATGGTGTCACTGGCACCATAGGAAAGAGGAGGTGCTGCTGGTGTCACAAGAGGAAAGAGGAGGTGCTGCTGGTGTCACCGGCACAAGAGGAAGGAGGAGCTGCTGGTGTCACCGGCACAAGAGGACAGAGGAGGTGCTGCTGGTGTCACAGGAGGAAAGAGGAGGTGCTGGTGTCACCGGCACAAGAGGACAGAGGAGGTGCTGCTGGTGTCACAGGCACCATAGGAAAGAGGAGGTGCTGATGGTGTCACAGGCACCAGAGGAAGGAGGTGCTGATTGATTGCACAGGCACAAGAGTAAGGAGGTGCTGATTGATTGCACAGGCAGGCTCCCTCCACGTGACCCGTCCCCTTCTGCCTACCCATACAAAGACATCCATTAAGGATATTTTCAAGTTACACAAAGACATACATGTAGGATATCATCAAGTTACACAAAGACATACATGAAGGATATTATGAGACATACATCTATGATTATTTAAGCAATATAGCACGAGTTGGAGTGGGGTAGGTAAGGGATAATCCCACGGGTGGTGTTCGGCCGTAGCCACCGAGCTCCTTACTGCAGAAACAACAAATGTTATTGGTTACCAAAGTAGGGAAATGATGTAGCAGTCGTGGCTTTCACTTGTTCAGTATCTGTGCTGTGTAGTTGTGTCCTTCACAGAAGTTTGGCCAAACTTTCTCAACAGCTTATTTCAATAGCAGTCTACTTAACCTTTTTATTACTCTCTTTTCAATAACCAGAGGCTCCAGAATCAATTTAGCCTTTTATTTATATTATATTTAAACATGGCAATAAAACACAATATTATGATGCTAGATGAAGACCTCATCTTGGTGCATGTAAGCTAACATAATGCTATCAACGGTATTACTTGCAATCAGCTGCAGTGCCCTGGTGATCCATCTTCTCAATGGACGGCGCGTAACCGTGGCGACTTGCTCCCAGTGGTGTTGGCTCTCTTATGAGAAAAAGAAAAACAACCGGCGGATTGCCGCAGCGTTTTCATTACGCTTGCTTTATCGGCTGGCTGCTCTCCCTCGCCGTACACGGCTAACTGTCCGGCTGATTTGCTACACTCAACGTTTTATTAAAAATGAATGAGCAGGCAAAACGCTGAATGCATAAATGCCCAGGAGAACAGGCCAAGGCTGCCATCTTGTCACTCTGGAAACAATTGTAAACATGCCCTGTAGCATCGACTCTCACAGAATGCCTTTTCAGAGGGATTTCAGGGATTTGTTTTTCATTCATAGTTCGTGTAAATGTTCTAATTTTGATTCATGATTTTGTCATGTTTTGTTAATGTCTGTACTGGCCTATTTTCATAATTCATATTTTAATGATACGTTTCGTAAGCTCAAATCTTGGTGCAATCCACACCAAAAAAAAAAAACGATTAAATCTGCAATCTCATCATAATCTCGACCATCTGATATGCACACATATATAACACTGTGGAGTTCACCAAGCAGGAACTGTCTGTCGGGGTTTTGGAAGTGTTCTTGATTTGTGACAGCCCTCAGCGGCTTGGCAGTGATTTCATGCTAGCCCTGACCTTCAGAGACCGGGGAGGCCAGTGAAGCCCATGCTCACACCAAAGAGGTTATTTCTCCCCGACAATCAATTTATGTTTATCGTTGCGCATCAACATGCACTTTCGCCCCCCAAATTAATGGAATACCGCGTGCACCCTTGACATAATTCACACGCTATCAGGGAGATCGTGGTTGAAGTGTGTCATAAATGTGCATCGCTAGAGAGTGGTTGGGGATATTATGGGCTGGCCCCAGTCTCTGGGATACCATGTGGGTTTTTCCCCAGAGCGTGTCTGCGCACACGTACGTGTGTGTGTTTGCGGACCTTTTAGTGGTCAGCCCACTCCCATACATTGGCCTTGCACATGAAATCACTCGGCCCTCAATGAAGGCCTGTCTGCCATAAATACTCTTCAGATTTGGCGTGCCAGCCATGCATATGATCCAACCTCCAGTCACTTGAATGCAGGATATGTTGTCGAGACCACTGGAATATATTCAACAGCCTTGGTGGCTGGTTCCCTCCACTTCGGGCCCGGTTAATTTATGGCTACCTAATCATAATATTTATGCCAGTAATGTAATTTAGGCCTATGCTTTATGGTCTGTCATGACTCTTGCAATCGCCGATGATGGGGCAGCCGTAGAGCAAGCCCTGCGTCTCAATGCAACACTGTCAAGCCAATACAGGTCAATAGAGTTTGTCTCATAATAATAACAGTTCAGAATATTTTGAAATCTTTTTTCCGTATACTTTCTATCTCAAGCATTTTCTTTACTTCTTTTTTACATTTTAGATATGAAAGAAGGTCTTTCTAGTATATATAATTTAGTTAGAAATACGAGGTTACCATGTAAGGTTAATGTGTTAGCCTTCAGGCTCGTCAGGGAGGCAGTGTAAGGTGTTTGCCTCATGAACCGAGAGAGCTTTTTAAGCCTGAGAAACACTTCCACAGTAAAGAGACATCTTTTTGGAAAGGAAACGAACTGTGTCAAATGAAATTGAGAAATGAGCTGCCATTAAGGTTGGAAATGACATAATTCCTGCAGAATTATTTCACAGTTTCCCCTTCTGGTGGAAGCTTATGGCTGTGTGAGAATTCTTGTCTGTGTGAGTGTGTGTGTGTGGGTTTGTGTGTGTGAGTGTGTGTGTGTGTGTGTGTGTGTGTGTGTGTGTGTGTGTGTGTGTGTGTGTACTGTATGTGTGACTATGTGTCATTCAGAGGAGCCACGGCGGTTTCCCTGGCATTTCTGTCTGGGCTTTAAGCGCTATTCCAGGGTGCAGCACTAGGTGAGGTTGGAACAGTTTTTCCGTGGTGACCATGGTGACCAACGAATGAAAAAAAAAAAATTGTCAAAATCCCCATGTGACTGTAAGATATGACGCTTACTTTGAAGTCGGAGGTCTTCCTCCATGTCAACCCAAGTTTTTTTTTCGTTTTTTATGTGTTATGCTTTTATTGTCATCATATGTTCCTTCAGTAACGACCCCATCCAAAACTGTGTGATCAGATTACAATGTATTTTTTCTCTCTCCTCTCTTTCCTTCCAATGATGGCCAAAGCAGAGCTGGGAGAAGCGTTGCTCAGAATCACAGTCACTCACACTTACGCTCCCAAAGAGAAGAGAGTTCGGCACATTTTCACCCCTAAAATGCTCTTGTCGAGTCTTAGCTTTGCTTTCCTCTCCCCATTAATCATCAGGAAGAGAGGAAGGTTGAGTAAGAATTCTTAATGAAAAACTGCACATTGATTTTAGATAATTTATGAACAAGTCTGTTTCTAGTTAATCTTATGACCTATTCCATATTTCACCGTTACCAAGGTAGATATATTTTTAATATCTACAGTATTCTACTTCTCTGTTCTAGTAAATTGTATAAACGATTGAGTATTCTATATTTGTAAGCGTTACCAAGGTAGATACTGTATATTTGTAATATCTATAGAATCTCAGGAAAAGAAAGTCCACATATAAATTGTGTAGAATCATGATCTTGGACTTGTATGTCTGACCATGAAATGGCGGAACCAAGCAGCAGAACTTTTCCCATTAGTCCAGACCAGAGCCTGTCACACGATGCCAAATATCCCCAGATCTTAGCCGTCACACGATGCCAAATGTCCCCAGATCTTAGCCGCAAACGACTTGGGCAGCTGCTGCTGAAGCCTGCTGCTCCTGACAGGCGTATAAACTTTACGCGGCTGAACTTTCTGCACTACGTGACCCACAAAGTAAATCACCATTTGACTGGCGCTGATATCCGACCTCTCTGATCAAGCATGACGCCAGGCTGTTTTTTTTTTTTTCTCTCTTTCTTTTTCTCTCTTTAAGAGGGAAAGCTGGGAGTCAAGCCCCTCTGAATATGACAGCTCGTATAGCAACTGGAGTCTGGACCTGATACGGCACGGGTAAGGCCCAGATTGGGGGCGCCGGTCCTGAGGATCGGGGCCAGGTGCGGGCAGGTCTCACTGGCAGCGCCAGCCCCGGTTTGTGGCGATGAAGAGGAAAGCAGATGCAGGGGTGCAGCTGAGACCCTGTCAGACCTAATCATGGGTTTCTGGCGGCCCCATCACCACGACGATACTCCGTCATCTGGCACATGCATGAGGAGAAAACACGGCATGCCATTAACTCTGCCGCCTCAGAAAAAAAAGACGAAAAACCCTGCTGACCCAGACGGAGCACGTGAAGGAGAGAGAGAGAGAGAGAGAGAGATGGAGAGAGAGAGAGAGAGATAGAGATAGAGAGAGATGGAGAAGAAGAGAGAGAGAGAGAGATAGAGAGAGAGATAGAGAAGGAGAGAGAGAGAGAGAGATAGAGATAGAGAGAGATGGAGAAGAAGAGAGAGAGAGGGAAAGAGTTTGTGAGAGAGGAGGAGAGAGGGAGTGAGAGATAGAGAGAGAGAGAGATGGAGAAGAAGAGAGAGAGAGAGGGAAAGAGTGTGTGAGAGGGGAGGAGAGAGGGAGTGAGAGGAAGAGTGAGAGAGAGCATTTAAAGTACTCCCACATGTTCAGGTCACATCGTTGCTGTTGATAAATCAACATGTGTGTCACATTCACTTGCTGGGCCTGCATGATATCTAACATACATGCTGTAGAGAGTGATGTAGAATGACCCTTGAACTCACCACTCGTTTGCAAACAAGGAGCAGCGTTGTTTCAGGGAGTCAAAAGGACTGAATGGTGATGGCGGGTTTTACAGAGCAGGGGGAAAAAAAATCAAAATCCAAAAATAAAAGGAAATGTGTGTGTGTGTGTGTGTGTGTGTGTGTGTGTGTGTGTGTGTGTGTGTGTGTGTGTGTGTGTGTGTGTGTGTAGGGGGCGGGGGTAATAATGCTCGCATCTACGGCTCCAGTCATTTAAATAAGGCGTAGCCAAAGGGCAGGGTGCTTTTGTTGGTCTTGGCTTAGCTTCACACGGTACCGAACCCAGGTGAGAGAGAGAGCGAGAGGAAGAAAGAAATAGATCTGCAGAATGGAACACAATTTTTTTCGACCGCAGTCATGGGAGAATACCCTTAGCTTCCATAACTCCCCAGCTCGGGGAATGCAGGGACGACTCCAAACGCCATAATGTCTCCCCTGTTTGCATTGGCCTCAGAGAGCCCACAGAATGTGCACACACACACATATACACACACACACACACACACACACACACACACACACACACACACACACACACACACACACACACACACAGTATTATACTATAGAAGGCCACCCAGGCGTCTTCAACATGGCCTTCCGTCCGCCCCGGCCCCCTACCAACCCCATTTATTTGAGGGGTCACTGCCACGTTGTGAAAAGCTACACCCTCCCAGTCACGGGTGATAAAAATACAATAATTACCATGTTACGATTTAATTTTTTTTGCGGTGCACAAAAAAAGGATGTTCCATCAATCTATCGGACTATCAATCTACCTATCATCACCCTCGGAACATTATTGAATGTGCTGTGTAATTGTCCGTAATTAAGAGGAAGAGTAAGTACTGTAATTAATGTCACTTTTCGAAACACTAAAAGCCTTGGCAAAAGATAATGGTTCCCCGTGGTTTGGCGACGCAGACCTTTTGAATGTCGAAGATGTTCCGTTGCAATTACATTCTTCAGTGTGAACTCGGACACTAAATGATTGAGTCTTCTTTTTGGTCCTGTCGTGAAAAGTTTTCTCAGCGGGGTCTCATCGGGAGCAAAATGAGAAAATGGATCTTAACTCATGAATGAACACAGACGAGTTTCCTCCTGACTGCACAGAGTGTGTGGGTGTGTGTGTGTGTGTGTGTGTGTGTGTGTGTGTGTGTGTGTGTGTGTGTGTGTGTCTGTACTTAAGGTGAATATGAGGTATATTCATAAAGTTGTCTTTTCCACAAAGGGCACAGTAGCTGGGTTGCACACCATCCAGCAAAGGCTTGTCAGGTCAAAGAGTAACTCTATAAGCAGGCTGGTTGGAACTTGTAAACAGATCTAGAGTGTGCCACACCCTGTTACATAGGGCCGATTTCTCTGTCAGTTAGCATTGTGCTAGCTTAGCTGCGCTTTCAAAACTCAGACATCTTAGGAAGTTTCGGGAGTTTCCCCGCATATTGATAGCGACTCCCTGAAGCCCGGAAATTACTTAAAATCTCCCGGAATCTAGAGCGATCGAGCAAGACCGCAAACACGAGACACGCTCCACACCACGTGAGCATCTGTGTAGCGCGCGCACAACAGAGAGGGAGAGGGATACCCCCCTGAAATGACTTTTTGCAGGTTGGGATGTCTGAAAACTGTACTTCTTCAACCACAAGTCCCAGGGTTTAACACTCAGCTGTGCGCTAAGCGATAGTTGAGTCAAAAAAGCTGATAGGCTGCTAAACCTTCTGGCAACCGGAATTACGATATCTAGACCGTACAATGATACAGGAATGCCACTTAATGTTATCAATAACGAAGTTAGATCTTCGCAAATGTCAATATGCATTTATGAAAATGACTATATAGGCTAGTAGTATATGTATCCGCTAACACGTTTCTGAAATAAATAAAGAATATAACTGTTACACTGTTGCCATTGTCATGTCATGTTGGTTATCCTCAGCCTTGTTCGTTAAGCATAAAATATTAAGCTGCATTTAAATATTAGGCTGCAAGCTCACAGTTAATGTAGCAGCTTAAGCAAATGTGGCTTGTGTTTGAATGTCACAAAAAAATCAAATGGCCAACAGGCTAGATCAGTATTCACGATGACACTTGATGTATTCATGGAGAATAAAGAATACGCTATTTGTGAGAAGAGAACCCAGTCTACAGTTACGGTTGTCCAGGCTGTATATGTGAAGTAAATGGGTTAAGAAATACAAAGCCTACATGCCTGCCATCTGTGTAATGGATGCAATATCGGTCTAATTCTGTGGGGAAAATCATTCCAATATCTCCTTAAACCATCATCACACCAGGTTTACATTGACACGGCCTCTTGTGGCAGTTGTGAGATGTAATGATGACACGCAGCTGAAATCATGTCCTCATTTGTCATTTCACACAGAATCCTCTAGCACCTTCTGT
>NC_137919.1:3652615-3655115 GCF_963457725.1 Sprattus sprattus
GAAATGGCATCGGGCCAGAATCGAACCCGTGACCTCCTTGAGCTTCAAGCCCGAATGTGGTCGAGGCTACTGTGTGAGCTACAGTGCACCCCACAAACGGCTTTCTTTAAGACACCTTCATCTTACCCAGCCCAGTATACCAACAGCCTTCTTCAGGAGACCTTCATCTCACCAGTATACAGACAGCCTTCTTTAAAAGACTTCATCCCACCCAGCCCAGTATACAGACAGCCTTCTTCAGGAGACCTCATCCCACCCAGCCCAACCTTACAGACAGCCTTCTTCAGGAGACCTATATCTCACCCAGCACCTTCCTCACATATAGCCCAAAGGGCTTTGCATTCAGACGGGTAAACAAGGAGAGATACATGGTTTTAGAACGTATACAACACAGCTCTGTGCATGCATACACAGCCTCACACACACATACACACACACACAGACACACACAGACACACACACACACACACACACACACTGAGAATCTTAATACGACCCACTGACAAAACAAGAACACCTGAGATCACTTAATTAGGAATCATAAAGGCTTAGACGGAGCCTTGATGAATGTATCTCTGACTATAAAAGAAGTCTTCCTTTCTCTCAAGTTCCCAGCGTCTCTCTGTAGCTATCAGCCTCTGCCAGGATCAGCCGCTCAGCCCAGACAGACGGGTGAACGTGGGGTTCTGGAGATGAAATGGCTGACACACACACACACACACACACACACCACACACACACACACACACACACACACACACACACACACACACACACACACACACACACACACAGCTCCCTACGTGGGGTTCTGGAGATGAAATGGCTCTGACAGAAACCTCAGGTTCACACTCCCCTCAGCTTCTGATAGCTCGTACTGAAACAGGCTTTATCAAGAGACAGCCTATGAGACAAAATGGTAAAACAACTCACCTAAAGACAAACACACACACACACACACACACTCGCGCACACACACATACACACACTGTCTAATGGGCAGTTATTTTGCCCCTGGCTTTTCTTTCTATTTCTGTTGTACTTCCTTCTCCACTTATCTCCATGTAGAAGACATGGCCGATTTCATTCAATACACAGAGAAGCCCCCTAGTAAATGCAGTTAGACCAAGAGCATCAAAAAGAGAGAGAGAAAGAGAGAGAGAGAGAGAGAGAAAGAAAGACAGAGAGAGAAAGAAAGAGGGAGAGAGAAGAACAGAGATGTAGAAGACATGGCCGATTTCATCCAATACACAGAGAAGCCCCCTAGTAAATGCAGTTAGACCAAGAGCATCAAAAAGAGAGAGAGAAAGAGAGAGAGAGAGAGAGAGAAAGAAAGACAGAGAGAGAAAGAAAGAGGGAGAGAGAAGAACAGAGATGTAGAAGACATGGCCGATTTCATCCAATACACAGAGAAGCCCCCTAGTAAATGCAGTTAGACCAAGAGCATCAAAAAGAGAGAGAGAAAGAGAGAGAGAGAGAGAGAGAAAGAAAGACAGAGAGAGAAAGAAAGAGGGAGAGAGAAGAACAGAGATGTAGAAGACATGGCCGATTTCATCCAATACACAGAGAAGCCCCCTAGTAAATGCAGTTAGACCAAGAGCATCAAAAAGAGAGAGAGAAAGAGAGAGAGAGAGAGAGAGAGAAAGAAAGACAGAGAGAGAAAGAAAGAGGGAGAGAGAAGAACAGAGATGTAGAAGACATGGCCGATTTCATCCAATACACAGAGAAGCCCCCTAGTAAATGCAGTTAGACCAAGAGCATCAAAAAGAGAGAAAGAAAGAGAGAGAGAGAGAGAGAGAAAGAAAGACAGAGAGAGAAAGAAAGAGGGAGAGAGAAGAACAGAGATGTAGAAGACGTGGCCGATTTCGAACAATACACAGAGAAGCCCCCTAGTAAATGCAGTTAGACCAAGAGCATCAAAGAGAGCGAGAAAGAAAGAGAGAGAGAGAGAGAGAGAAAGAAAGACAGAGAGAGAAAGAAAGAGGGAGAGAGAAGAACAGAGATGTAGAAGACGTGGCCGATTTCATCCAATACACAGAGAAGCCCCCTAGTAAATGCAGTTAGACCAAGAGCATCAAAAAGAGAGAAAGAAAGAGAGAGAGAGAGAGAGAGAAAGAAAGACAGAGAGAGAAAGAAAGAGGGAGAGAGAAGAACAGAGATGTAGAAGACGTGGCCGATTTCATCCAATACACAGAGAAGCCCCCTAGTAAATGCAGTAAGACCAAGAGCATCAAAGAGAGAGAAAGAAAGAGAAAGAAAGACAGAGAGAGAAAGAAAGAGGGAGAGAGAACAACAGAGATAACTAGATGGATTGAGAGAGACAAAGAGAGAAATGGAGAGATCATTCAAATATTCAGGGTGAGAAGAGGTGCATTGTTGGTAATAGTGATCTTTCAGATAAACAGACTCCCACAAAACATTCACTGCAAGCGTACCATGACAGCATGGCTATCAGGAGTAGGATATGACCTGTGGATACCATCAAAACACTCAATATCAT
>NC_137919.1:3665115-3677615 GCF_963457725.1 Sprattus sprattus
CAGAAACTGTCCGGCGTGGACCGAACAACCCCTCCGTGTGACTCCTGCACACTGTGGCACGGATGACTTTGGTCACGACGAGGACAGATGTAATGAATATTGAACAGAGAAATAGCACCATTAGAAGTTGGAGCAAGTCCATAATAGAGAACTCATTTCATGATCTTATCTCCCCCCCCCCCCCCCCCGACCCTCCCCCTCTCCCCATTTAAAAAAAAAAGTGAAAAAAAAAGAGAGAGAACACTCTAGTGGAAGTGACAGACCCTCCCATCTGCAGAGCGGCGGCCATTGGGGGATATGGTAATGGGATTTTTGTCAGGCGCACAGAAAGAAGTCATTTGCATTGTGTGATAACATGGAAGATTTCCAATACATTATGGCTGTAATAATGGATCCCCAGTGATCGTTCATACATATTGATTTTTTTTTGGCACACCGCAATCATGCCGTGACTGCTAACACAGCTCTGCTTTGGTTGAGCGAGCATTGTGTGTGTGTTTGTGTGTGTGTGTGTGTGTGTGTGTGTGTGTGTGTGTGTGTGTGTGTGTGTGTGTGTGTGTGTGTGTGTGTGTGTGCGGGGAGAGAGAGAGAGAGAGAGAGTATGTCATGTGGGAAATAGTGTTCCATTGCACCAGGCATCACCCAAGCAAGGTGTCACGGTAGTATTTCTGTTGCTCATATTCACACGGGTGGTGTGTTAAAGCCTGTTCATTTGTTTACAGATGTCATATTTGTAGTCAGAATAAGATCAGAATTAAATTATCACATGTACCTTACCTAAAACAAGGCTGTTGTACTGCTAAACATCCCTCCTATTTTCGAACACGTCAGGTCTTAATAGAAATTTCTGAGAATGGGTAAACATTCCATGGAGCGTTGCCATGGTAGCACTCCGGCCTGAGAATATTGCCACTAACCCTCCCCAATGTTTCAATTCCAGGTCAAGATACATTCGCAGGATGACACCACCATCACAAAGGGATCATTAGGCTAGTAATTAGTTCAAACAATATCGGGTGCTGTTGCCATTATTTGAACGTTAAAACCCAGCTGACCATCCCTTGGCATCTTGATGTTTGTGGACCTCTCAGGGCTTTGGTTGAACGGGTCGAATAATTGGCTGGGGATTTTCCAGTTTACTGGGATAAAAATGGAACTGTTCTGCGTCTTCCGTCATGAAGACGCAAAAGATCCGTGTCCTGTCGGACATCACTGACTGAATGCTTACTGTCCTCCTGCTGCCCGCTATCTGCCTCCAGAATCTTGACCGCTCTGTTGTGTGAGGCCTCGTCACATCTATCGGATCTCTCATTAAATTGCTCTCTTTGTCTGGAGCTGGACCACGCAGCCGTGAAGCGTGTCCCAGAAGTACAATAGTTCCGCTGGCATCAGCAGATAGATAATTGCAAGGCCTCTTGTTTCACTCCCTGACCCCATCGCCACGGCATGCTGGACAGAGCCACGTGAGAGTGAGTTGGCTGCTGTGGCGTGGGCTGGGGGGGTGGGGATTTAACCTTTGACCCCACGGGGGTCATGGCCAAGCTCCACTGGGCCTGCACGGAGAATTTATGTCGCCAACAGATAGTGCTCTTGTCTTCCAATGTCTTCAGTAGACGTTGTGTTCCTGACCCCCCCCCGCCCCGCCCGTGACCACGTGCTATGCTTGGCCTCGTTTCACTGTTTATGTGGCACTTGGGCCAAAGTTAAGTAACGACCGCAGCCACAAAAGGTCTTCTTCTAGCTGGCCTGTGACGGCAATTTTTAAAATATCCCCGTTCCGCAAAGTTCACCGACAGCAGAATATGAAACGTTGTGTGTGTGGTCATGTCCTAACTGGAAGCGGCATAATCGGATATCTCTATTCGGGACGGAAATTGCTGTGATCGCTTTGATCTAAGCAGAGCCGTGTTAAAGCAGTGGCCGTGTGACATCACTCTGACTGTATCGTTCTGAGTGATTAAACTACCTCCCACAAGTCACCGAAGTCTCAGGCAAAATCCACTTAACCCTCTTTTTACTTAGTCACCGACGCTAAGGCAGCCTAAAACCGTTTTCGAGAAGTAAGCAACGTCTGCCCCGGTCACCTCGTGCTTTGTAAGATAACCCCCCCTTCATCGTTTTCATCCCGTGTAGCTCTTTTTTTTTTAAACGTCTAGGATTTTTTTATGCATCCGAGGGCTATTTTTCTCCACTCATTTAACAAAAAAAAAACGTGAGAGAGAAAAGGAAAGGAATAAAAAACATACTCTCCTAATCCAACTCATTTATCTTGCAGCCCTCAGATGTGGAGTTCTGAGGAGAGGATTGCCAAAAAAATCTATAAAATCAAATCCTATTAAGCGAAATAAACAAGGACTCGCTAATCCATCCTACACACATCTCTGCCAGCTCGGAGATGCTCTTTCTCGCTCTGTCTCTCACTCTCCTTCTCTCTCTCTCCCTCTCTCTCTCGCTCTGTCTCTCACTCTCTCTCTCCTTCTCTCTCTCTCTCTCTCGCTCTGTCTCTCACTCTCTCTCTCCTTCTCTCTCTCTCTCTCTCGCTGTCTCTCTCTCTCTCCTTCTCTCTCTCTCTCTCTCGCTCTGTCTCTCACTCTCTCTCTCCTTCTCTCTCTAGCTCTTTCTCCAAATTACAGCGACAGCAATCTCGGCCCTCGCCTGCCGTTCTCTCTCCCACTCGCTCCCACCGATGCAAATTAAAGCTAATTTGGGTATTTACTGCTCGCTGTGTAGGCCTGTTGTCTTAGAAAAACAAGTGCCGAGTTTGAGCCGAGCACTTCACCGCTGCTCGCATGGCACACTGTGTGTGTGGTAGGATCGCTTCCCAAGAGCTCTCTGTGTTTATTTTTCCACACACACATACACACATACACACACACACACACACACACACACACAAGCACACTTGCCCAAAGTGTAATCTTGCAGTGCTACATCTCAAAACCTTTGCAATCAGTGTGTCGGTGTGATTTCTCTTTACGGCACAATTAGTGTGTGTGTTCTGGAAAACCTTCATCTCCCCCTTAAGGTAAAGGAAACGCTGAAACAAACGCATAATGTGTGCCCAGGTTATGCAAATGAACGTGCCAAACACGGAGAGCTGCTGCTGTTGCCGTGAGTCGTCTACGGAGATTGATAGATTTGTCAGTGGATCCTCAGCCCCCATGTTGTGAAGCTGTGTCGCCCGCTGCCCGGTCTGATCCGTTTAATGTGGGTAAAGAGACAGTCAGGTATCATTCCAGGACAGCAAGAGCTCTAATGGAGAACTGACACACACACACACCTGCACTGACACACACACACACACACACACCTGCACTGACACACACACACACACACACACACCTGCACACACACACACCCCTGCACACACCCCTGCACTGACACACACACACACACTCCTGCACTGACACACACACACACACCTGCACTGACACACACACACACACATACACACACACACACACACACACACACCTGCACACACACACACCCCTGCACACACCCCTGCACTGACACACACACACACACCCCTGCACTGACACACACACACACACACCCCTGCACTGACACACACACACACACATACACACACACACACACACACACACACCTGCACACACACACACCCCTGCACACACCCCTGCACTGACACACACACACACACCCCTGCACTGACACACACACACACACACACCCCTGCACTGACACACACACACACACACACACACACACACACACACACACACACACACACACACACACACACACATACACACACGCACGGGCTGCTTGAGACGGAGGAAGGCTCACAGTGGCTGACAGCTCCAGAGGCGTTTTCTCGTTTCTTTTTTTTTTTTGTCCCTTACTCCTTTTTTTTAACGCAGCCTCTGTTGAAAGGCTGGCTAGACAGGGAGAGGAGATTCGTGTGTGTCTGTTCTTAAGCGACTCTGACAGACACTACACGTCATTTAGCTTCAGAGGAGCAAAGAGACTGTTCTAAGACAGGGCCGCCGCCGCCGCCAGAAAGCCTGTGTCGGCATGTTCAATGCATTCGGAAAAAGATAAGAAGTGGCGTCACTGAGAGCAGAGAAAGATCTGGAAAAAAACGGGAAAAAAAGAGGATCTTTGTGAAAAGGTGCCCTGTAATATCCCCCTTTACCAGAAAATACCCCATCTTCAAATCTTTCATATCAAATGTATTCCAATTTTGGAAGCTCTTGTGCTAAATCTCCTGGGGAATAGCGGAACCTCATACTAATCTTTCTAGGAACTATTTTATGTTACGGTATGTGTGAAAGATATGATACAATGGGTCCAATGAGACAAAATGGACACTGTTAGGATAATACTGGACATAAGACAGAGTGGACACTGACAGGTTAATAGTGGACATAAGACAGAATGGACACTGACAGGTTAATAGTGGACATATGAGAGAATGGACACTGTCAGGTTAATAGTGGACATAGACAGAGAATGGAAACTCTCAGGTTAATACTGGACATAAGAGATAACGGACACTGTTTGGTTAATAGTAGACATAAGAGAGAAAGGACACTGTCAGGTTAATAGTGGACATAAGACATAATGGACACTGTTAGGTTAATAGTGGACATGACAGAGAATGGACACAGTTTGGTTAATAGTGGACATAATAGAGAATGGACACTGTCAGGTTAATAGTGGACATATGAGAGAATGGACACTGACAGGTTAATAGTGGACATAATAGAGAATGGACACTGTCAGGTTAATAGTGGACATAAGACAAAATGGACACTGTTAGGTTAATAGTGGACATAAGAGAGAATGGACACTGACAGGTTAATAGTGGACATAGACAGAATGTACGTTGGCACTGATCCTTTAAATGTCATAAGGTGGGTAAAGACAGGGGCAGATGAATATTTCATGAAATAAAGGATGCCTTTGCCAACAGTGTGTGTGTGAGTGTGTGCATGTCTGAGTGTGTGCATGTCTGTGTGTGTGAATGTCTGTGTGTGTGTATGTCTGTGTGTGTGTATGTCTGTACGTGTGTGTGTGCATTTTGTGGGAACACTTGCATAATCTCTCCAGGTGCTGCGTGTGTTTATTTCCAGAGGACACCTTCTCTTCTCTTCATCCCCTCTCTCTCTCTCTCTCTCTGGCAGCTGCCGGGGAGCCCTGGAGTCGCCGTCACCTTAGCACCGGGCTCAGCGGAACACCACCGGGCTCAGCGGAACACCACCGGGCTCAGCGGAACGCCACGGCGGACAGGTGCTGATTCGCCGCTTTTTGGAAGGGAGAGTTGAAGTTGAGAGCACTTTTTTAATGACCCTATCAGGATGTGAGTGTCAGCTTGTCAGCTGCGCACAAAAAAAAAAAAAAAAACCTACAACCCCCTCTGCTCCTCCATTGGCCTGGTGCAGCAGGGGGAGAGCGAGAGGTGGAGGAGACTCTGGGAAATGTAGTTCGATAAGCACTGAACCTCCCCAGGCAAGGTCAGAGGTTGAGAGCCCTGGAGACTCCGAGGTTTGGAGGCGGAGTTTACAGAGCCGAGTCAGGCGCTTTGAACAACTGGAGGACTACCCAGAGGGTTTGGGTTTTACGCTGATGGTGGATTTCAGGTCAAGGGGTCATGTCAAACGAAAAAAGCTTTGTCAGATAAAGATGAAGATATGAAGTGTAGGAATTGTGTGAATTATTATTATCTGGTTGAATTGGCTGGGCTTGCTTTGCGTACCTGTACAGGCCTGCTCTCCTCCTGCGGTTCAGTTGAAGAGGCAAAAATTAACAGCACATGTAGGAATTTTTATTTTCCCGATGTAGAACAAATATCAAAGTACAAGCTGTTCATGAATCTTGCCAAGAATTTTGCTTCACTTTTAGCTACGGCCGTCTAACCTATTCGCATCGGTAGACATTTTCTTAAGACGCATTACCATAACTTTTTGTCATCCATGAATAATAAAGTTCTCCTCATAATGACATGATTGCGTTTCCAGCCTAGTTTAATTGCGCAACCCTGCGCGCGACACCAGGGCTTCGCTCACGTCACTTCTCCAACCCCAGCGCTCACAAGCACATCGACCAAGGTCCCAGCAGTCGCTCACGTCAATTCTCCGCGTCTCCAACCTCAGTGCTCAAAAGCACATCGACCAAGGTCCCAGCAGTCGCTCACGTTGCTTCTCCGCGTCTCCAACCTCAGTGCTCAAAAGCACGTCGACCAAGGTCCCAGCAGTCGCTCACGTCACTTCTCCGCGTCTCCAACCTCAGTGCTCAAAAGCACAATTTGACAGAGCAGAAAAGCTAACCCAAGGCTGAGAAAGGAGGACTTGTTCCAAGAGATTATGTTGTCCTAACAACCACGAATAGGGTTTTGTTGTTCTGGGGCCGTATTCACAAAGAATCTTAGGGCTAAAAGTAGCTCATAAGTGGCGAATTTAGGAGAAACTCCTAAAAATAATGGGCGTGTCAGTCTTAAATTTAGGACTCCTATTTTTTTTTACTAAGAGCAATTCACAAAATATTTTATCCCTAAAAGTAGCACCTAAGTCTAGGACAGCTTAAAACTCCTCATGAGGACTCCTAAGTCACTAAGACCTATTCACAAAAAGTCTTAAAATGGCTGAAGCCAGACGTAACGTGTTGGAGACAATGAACGAGTCTGAATTGTTGAGAAGATATCGTTTAAACCGTGAAGGCATCAACATTTTACTAGAATTAGTGCGGGATGCAATCACGTCTCCAACTATCCGAAACAACCCAATCAGTCCGGAAGTTAAATGTTTGATAACATTAAGATTTTTGGCTACGGGGAAAATGCAACTTTGCAACGCAGACGACTTCAGAATATCGCAAATCACCGCACTCTGTAGACCACACATTGTACAACAGTTTATCCGGTTCCCTTTGGACAATCGGCTACTTCAAAGGATCAAGGTCAATTTCATGGCGTTTGCAGGAATGCCCGGTGTCGTGGGTGCCATCGATGGAACACACATTAAAATAATTGCTCCATCCAGAGATGAGGACGTCTTTGTAAACCGCAAAAAGGTACATTCAATTAATACACAGATAGTGTTTGATCCAAATTTCACAATCATGGATATTGTTGCGAAGTGGCCTGGATCTACTCACGATTCGCGCAGTTTAATGGAGAGCTTGGGTGAACTTGGGTGACGTGACAGTGGCCATCCATGCAAGACATGGCTTTTGACACCCTTCCTCAATCCACAACCGGGAGCACAGTTGAACTACAACATGCAAGTATACGCATGAGGCCTATTTTGGTGACACAATACCTGTAGCCGCGACGGCTCTTTTAAAGTCCACTCCGCAATCTCCATCCTACATTGTGACTGGAGCGCATACCACCGCTTCTCGCAGTCATCGACAGAGCGACACACGGCAGGGAATGAAGCATTTATGTTAACACATATGTCCTCCCATGCCTCACGCATAGTTTGCAGGGTGCTTTAATTATTACTTCTTTGATTTCATGCAATTTCCGTGTTTTTTTCGGCAATTTCTCTTTCTCTTAACGTGCAAAGCGTCATTCTCGTTGGATGCACAAACTTGTCATCATGCGTGTGCATTCTGCTAAGTGCACTGTCCATAACTATTTAATATGACTTAATTTGAAGCCTAGGTTATTCTCTTATTTTCTGTTTATTTAGTGGGATCGTTAGGGGGATGTTAGGACTGAGTTTTTAATGAGAGAGCCTGTCAACAACCAATCACCGTCCTCACCCCTTCTAAACTCGTGCATGAGAAGCGACGTCATCCATAGCAACGGAGTTTTTATCTTAAGCTTAGGAGTTGGTATTATCCTTAGTATGAGTAGGTCTCAGAGCCGTTGTGAATCACTTTTAAGAAATTACTCCTACGTAAAAGGTTTTAGCGCGAGTTAGGAGCACTCCTAGTGGTAAGATAAAAGGCTTTGTGAATACGGCCCCTGGTGTGGATTGGTCCAAGCTGCTCCTAATTTTGTGTTTTTATGCCACAACTCAATTCTTCAAGTAATTATCTAATTAATACAGTTGGGCCAGCCATTGTGAGTTTGTCACTCTTGATTGCAGAGCCAGCTTACATTGTACTTTTTTAGTTTTCGCCATAGCGCCCACAAGCCAAAGCCAGCTATCTTAAGTGTTCCAAAAATCGTCATTCACGGTAACTTTAGGTCCCGTGGAAGGAAACCATAGGGTTTGTTATACCGCATCACACACACACACACACACACACACACACACTAAAATACATACTCTCTTCTGTAAGCTCTCTAAAACACTACGATTTTACCATGACTTCAAGTCTGGCAGCTCCAAGGCTATTATAGCCTGCGGAATCCAGACTGCGGGAGAGCTATAATCCTCAGACGTTTAGGTCAAGGGCTAACTATAAGCATCTCTTACATATGCCTTGGTTTTTCTGAGTGTGTGTGTGTGTCTGTCTGTGTGTGTGTGTGTGTGTGTGTGTGTGTGTGTGTGTGTGTGTGTGTGTGTGTGTTACAGTTGTGTGTGTTTCTGTGTTTCTTTAAATGAGACTATTCAAATTCTTTTTACTACCTTTGCCCCAGCAGACTAATGAGCATGTGGTCTCTCTGTCCCTGTCTCCTCTTACACTTCCCACGCCTCCCCTCAGAAATCGTGTGTGTGTGTGTGTGTGTGTGTGTGTGTGTGTGTGTGTGTGTACGCCTCCCCTCAGAAATTGTTTCCAGATTGACATGTCACTCTCCTCCTGTACGCACACTTGGTAAGCATCCAACCCCTGCTTCGACGACCATGCTTTGTTTAATCGCACTGGTAATGCACGGAGACAAGGCTTTTTCTATGCACTGCAAATCCTTCAAGGCCTGCTTTAAACTGCTATTTGAAAAAAAATATATAAAAAAAACGACTCTTGTGGGTATGCCTATGTGATGGAGTGTGTGAGGAATGTTTCACGGGGGTTGAAACCACTTTGGGTTGGATGTGTTCCAGACAGTGACACGTATTCGGGGAAGTGTTAAGACGAGGCGGTGAACTAATGTGACGGTGGGATGAATGTGGATAACAGCACTGAGTTGGAAGAATTTCGGGGGAAAAAAAACTGTGATGAGTGAGAGTTCAATCTCAGATAGTTGACAGCAGCGGATATTCCTCTTTCTGAAACTATCCAATAGCGACACTTCCTCTGAACACAGTCAAACCTTTACAAGACAAGAGAGGAAAGCATAGGCAGTGACATATCCTAGACCTAGTGTAAACGTATAGGCAGTGAAATATCCTAGACCTAGTGTAAACGTATAGGCAGTGAAATATCCTAGACCTAATGTAAACGTATAGGCAGTGAAATATCTTAATGTTAACGTATCGGCCGTGAAATATCCTAGTGTAAACGTATATGAAGTGAAATATCGTAGTGTAAACTTATAGGCAGTGAAATATCCCAGTGTTAACGTATAGAGAGTGAAATATAGAAGTGTAAATGTATAAGTTGCTGAACAGTTACCAGTTCCACATTTTTTTAATGGCACAATTCCTTCTCTTAATAGCAATTCATGAGCACTCGAAAGAATGAAATTCTAAGGTGCACCTTCCTATCTCCATGTTATTGTTTGGCTGTTCACAGTGCTAATTTGTTCAACATCACATAAGCTTGCTAGCTTTTCTAAAAGGAAAGTAATCTCTCCCACACATCATTTTGAGACCCACATTACCTGGCTCTGACAGTAGCGATATCCCGGTGTAAAAGTATAAGCAGTGAAATATCCTAATGTAAACGTTTAGGTTGCTGAACAGTTACCAGTTCCACACTTTTTTTAATGGCACAATTCTTTCTCTTAATAGCAATTCATGAGCACTTAAGTACAAGAAAGAAGGTGCCCCATCCAAACTCCAAACTATTGTTTGGCTGTTCACGGCGCAATTCATGAGCACTAAAGTACAAGAAAGAAGGTGCACCTATTCCATGTTATTGTCTGGCTGTTCACAGCGCTAATTTGTTCAACATCACACAAGCTTGCTAGCTTTTCTAAAAGGAAAGTAATCTCTCCCACACATCATCTTGAGACCCACATTACCTGGCTCCCTCAGTAGCGATAATTACTCAAGTTGAAACGAAACAGTTTTGACTAAGTGGGGCCTTTGGGATTCAAGCAGGTCTGCAACTGTGAATAAAATGGTCGCATACAAAAGAGGTACAGCAAAATGCAACATCTGTCTCCAAGGTTAAGATAGATCTCATCGTCATGGTTCCCTCGGACGTCATGTTTGTCGCGTGGATGTTGTTCATCTTATGCATGGTGAGACAGCTGATCATATATGTCATCCAGTCCTCTTTGAACTTGACTGTTATTCTAACCACACATTTCATAGGGTGACCAGACGTCCTCTTTTTCCCGGACATGTCCTCTTTTTGAGACCAAAAAAAGACGTCCGGCAGGGATTCCCAAATTGTCCGGGATTTTGATTCGTATCTCTTTGTAGTAATATCCTTAAAGTGAACGAGTGTTGGGAACACACCAGCGATAAATGATTACCTACATAGCTGTGTAAAAGTACCATATGCCTTATATACCCTCGGAATGGCCAACCTATCTCGGTCATGGTGGGTATTATTTTGTAGAAAGGAAATAGTCAGTAGCAATCTATAACACAATTATATGCTTATCTTACATAAACTATGGAAACTATTAAAAAAACTATTCAATTAAATGAATAATTTCTTATTTTCATTGGTATTGTTGTCATATACAGATATGCAATGATTTGTGGGTAATATTTTGTTGTCCAATGTCAAGTCTCTATTTGATCATGTGACGAGACGATCTAATTTAGACGCACAATCTAAACGTCAAGACCTAGAGGCAAAGTACACAGGCAAGCACCTTTCAAACAAAAAGGTGGTGATTCATGATATTCTTTTTCAATGGAAAGGATAGCCAGCCAATTCAGCCTCTCCTGCTCCATGCGGCCCCTCAGGTAGGTCTTTTTGAGTTTCAATTTGGAAAAAGATCACTCGGCTGTTGCCACTGTCACAGATGTCAGAAACAATAGCAGAGCAGTGCACTGCACACCTTACCGAAGGTGGATTTTAGGGAATGATAATCCACAATCAGCATTTTGGCAAATTGGGAGACTACGGACTGCTAGGCAATCTGCTCCAAAACAGGCCCTGAATGATAGGTCGCCGCCGAGCGCCTGTTTCATTGTATATGTGTTTTTCAGATGTTGGTAAAGCTGCTGTGCCGCCGCAACAAATCGTGCCTTTCATAAGTGTTTTTAAAGAACCTTTCAGCACTTTGACCGTTTGTTTACGTTAGTGTGTCAGAGTGCTATTGTTGATATCTTTCTTTTTTACATGTCTACTTTCCCAATACAATAGCCGAAGTAAATAATTCTCCCCACCGGCGATTGTTGTTGTTTACGATTTTCTATCAGTTCTCTCACCACACAACGACGTCTCATCTTTGCTCCTTGAATGTCGATATGTAATGGTATGGAGTTATTGAAACTTACTACGTGTAAAAAAGACTAGAAATTGAATGTTTATTTTTCATTGAATGTTTATATAAAGATATAAAGTTGCACTGGGTGCCTTTTAATATTAAGATATTAATGAGAGGGAGGCCAGCTATCAGAGTTTGTTGTTGCTTTATCTTTTGCAAAAGGAGAGATGACACAATGGATCATACATAATTACAACATAGGAAAGTTTAACTATTATATAGTGTACATGCCTAATGTGTGTGTGTGTGTGTGTGTGTGTGTGTGTGTGTGTGTGTGTGCGCACGCCTCTTAACTAGTAAATAACGTGCACTAGGGCCCTTGATAATAGCATGCACGAGGGCCTGTCGTAACTACCACCCCCCCCCCCCCCCACCCCCGACCGTCACGGCTGAAGTGTCCTCTTTTTCACCAACTCAAATCTGGTCACCCTACATTTCATGCATACTTGAGCATCCCTGAGCATAGCCCATGATTTAGGCAAGCTGGTTTAATTAGCTTAAACGACTGAATGATTGCGCAGGTTGAAGTTGTTATGTTGATGTTTCTTTTGACACTAGTGGTGCTGTTAGGAAGTGGGCGCAATGACTAGTTTTTAGTTTCCGTTGTATCCTTGGTTTCTGAACAACACTAGGTTATTTTAAACGGGCCATACAAATACAGTTTGACTTTATTATTTACTGTCATCATTCTCTCTCTGAGTATATCAAACTTTTCTAGATAGAAAATCAATAGCAGTTGGTCAGGATTATCATTTATTTACAGTCAGCTTGGTGCTTTAACAATAACAAGGTCATGTATTGCAGGGAGCTCACACACAAACACACACACACACACACACACACACACACACACACACACACACACACACACTGAAATAACGTGTTACTTACTTGTATTGCAAGTCACCTTGGATTAAATACAATCCTGTTAAATCAATGAAAAGAGCAAACATATGCCCCACGCTAGTTCAAATACCCTGAACAACAACAACAAACAAGCAGAGGCCAAGCTCTAAAACCCTTCATGAGC
>NC_137919.1:3685115-3690115 GCF_963457725.1 Sprattus sprattus
ACTGAAACTCATCGCTATGCGGTCGAGATCTAGGTGCCCGGTGTATCGTATCGTCTGTGAAATGGCTTTTAAATGACACGCCGATTGCCGCAGTGTTTTACACACACACACACACAGCTTCGGCTGGGGCCCACCCGCTTCGCCAGGAAAATGGAATTTGCGGCCAGCTGTGTGTTTGTGTGTGTGTGTGTGGGTAAAGGGATATACTACCAGGTACTAGCAGGGTGAGGTTGAGAAGAGTGTGTGTATGTTGGAAAGGGTACGAGCCGAGTTCCAGTGTATGTGTGTGGTGGCCTCAGTCCGTGGTGTGTTGGTGGTGTGTGTGTGTGTGTGTGTTGGTGGTGTGTGTTTGAGAAGGGTAGAAAACCAGCCACTATTGAGGTTATGAAATTGCCTTTGCATGTGGGATAACACAGCTGCAGGGTTAGGGTAGTGTGTGTGTGTGTGTGTGTGTGTGTGTGTGTTGGTGTGTGTGTGTGTCTGTGCCCGGTTCATTAAAGTTCCTGAGTTCCACTGCATTTTTTTCCATCGGGGTGGGGAGAGTGACTCTCCTCATTACAGTATGTTAGTCACAGCCATATTTAGCTGCATTGACATGGCCACACCAGGAGATGTGGTTTGAGAGCGGGAGAGACAGAGAGAGAGAGAGAGATGGAGGTAGAGAGAGAGAGAGAGAGGGAGAGATGGAGGGAGAGAGAGAGAGGGAGAGAGAGAGAGATGGAGGGAGAGAGAGAGAGAGAGGGGAGAGAGAGAAAGAGAGAGAATGGCTGCATTGACATGGCCACACCAGGAGATGTGGTTTGAGAGCGGGAGAGACAGAGAGAGAGAGATGGAGGGAGAGAGAGAGAAGGAGAGAGAGAGATGGAGGGAGATAGATGGAGGGAGAGAGAGAGAGAGAGAGAAAGAGAGAGAATGGCTGCATTGACATGGCCACACCAGGAGATGTGGTTTGAGAGCGAGAGAGTCAGAGAGAGAGAGAGAGATGGAGGGAGAGAGAGGGAGAGAGAAGAAGAGAGATGGAGAGAGAAGGAGAGAGATGGAGGGAGAGCGAGAGAGACAGAGAGATGGAGGGTGAGAGAGGAAGACAGAGAGAGAGAGATGGATGGAGAGAGAAGGAGAGAGATGGAGGGAGAGATAGGGAGAGAGAGAGAGAGATGGAGGGAGAGAGGAAAAGAGAGAAGGAGAGAGAAAGAGATGGAAGGAATGAAAGGGGGCCTATAGAGATAGATAGAGGGAGCAAGCAGAGGAAAAAGAGAGAGATATACAGAGAGAGAGAGATGGAAGACGGGAGATAAGGTAAAGAAAGATAAAGAGCGAGAGAAGAAAAGTAAGAGAGAAAAAGAGGTGGATAGGGAGAGAGAGTGACATGTAGAGGGATGGACAGACACAGAGAGAGAAGAGAGAGATAGAATAACAGAGGGAAGGAAAGAGTGATAGAATAACAGAGGGAAGGAGAGAGTGAGAGAATAACAGAGGGAAGAAGAGAGTGATAGAATAACAGAGGGAAGAAGAGAGTGAGAGAAGAAGAGAGTGATAGAATAACAGAGAGAGGAGAGAGTGATAGAATAAAAGAGGGAAGGAGAGAGTGATACAATAACAGAGGGAAGGAGAGAGTGATAGAATAACAGAGGGAAGGAGAGAGTGAGAGAAGAAGAGAGTGATAGAATAACAGAGGGAAGGAGAGAGTGATAGAATAACAGAGGGAAGGAGAGAGTGATAGAATAACAGAGGGAAGGAGAGAGTGAGAGAAGAAGAGAGTGATAGAATAACAGAGGGAAGGAGAGAGTGAGAGAAGAAGAGAGTGATAGAATAACAGAGGGAAGGAGAGAGTGAGAGAAGAAGAGAGAGAAGAAGAGAGTGAGAGAAGAAGAGAGAGAAGAAGAGAGTGAGAGAAGAAGAGAGAGAAGAAGAGAGTGATAGAATAACAGAGGGAAGGAGAGAGTGAGAGAAGAAGAGAGAGAAGAAGAGAGTGATAGAATAACAGAGGGAAGGAGAGAGTGATAGAATAACAGAGGGAAGGAGAGAGTGAGAGAAGAAGAGAGAGAAGAAGAGAGTGATAGAATAACAGAGGGAAGGAGAGAGTGAGAGAAGAAGAGAGAGAAGAAGAGAGTGATAGAATAACAGAGGGAAGGAGAGAGTGATAGAATAACAGAGGGAAGGAGAGAGTGAGAGAAGAAGAGAGTGATAGAATAACAGAAGGAGAGAGTGATAGAATAACAGAGGGAAGGAGAGAGTGATAGAATAACAGAGGGAAGGAGAGAGTGAGAGAAGAAGAGAGAGAAGAAGAGAGTGATAGAATAACAGAGGGAAGGAGAGAGTGATAGAATAACAGAGGGAAGGAGAGAGTGATAGAATAACAGAGGGAAGGAGAGAGTGAGAGAAGAAGAGAGAGAAGAAGAGAGTGATAGAAAAACAGAGGGAAGGAGAGAGTGAGAGAAGAAGAGAGTGATAGAATAACAGAGGGAAGGAGAGAGTGATAGAATAACAGAGGGAAGGAGAGAGTGATAGAATAACAGAGAGAAGAAGAGAGTGAGAGAAGAAGAGAGAGAAGAAGAGAGTGATAGAATAACAGAGAGAAGAAGAGAGTGATAGAATAAAACAGAGGGAAGAAGAGATTTGGAGAGGCAGAAATGCAGAGATGGACAGAAAGAGAGGGAGCGTGAGAAGGAGAGAGCGTGCGATGCAAAGAGTGCTATGGCTATTGACGGCTGTGCTGCGGGTTGCCAGTGGCTCCCATAGAGGTGGATAGAGGTGGTCACGGGCCAGAACCAGTCAGATTGTCTAAAAGTGCTGATGCCAACTATGCACAGGCCAGTAATGGATTTGTTTGCCTCTGAAAGCCCTCACATCACCTGCCTTACACACACACACACTCACACTCACACTCACACTCACACACACACAACGCATACATGCAGACACACACTCACACACACACTCGAGTCTCAAAAGAATACCTAAACTTACCAGCCATTCATATTTTCTGCTGCCCATGCCATTTCTTTTGATTAGGGGAATGAAGTCCTCTATATGATGACTGTGAAGGTAATTGAAACAGCTCTTTCCGAGGTTGGGGTGGACAGGGTATGTGTGTCTGTGTGTGTGTGTGTGTGCCTTGCGTCTCAGCATGGAAAAAGCGAGCTCTGCGTTATTACTGTGTGTTGCCACAAAAGCTGTCAGCTTCCTCGATATGACCACACACACACACACACACATCATAAATCAAATTTCATTTTCCAACATTCTTGACAGATTTGACAGAATAATTGATGAGTGGCCGGGACTTTACAAAATGTTTATCCTTTTTTTTCAAGAGGGGGGGGGGAGGGGGTAAGATAGGTATGGTCAAGGTTTGCAATGGAGGTCCCCGCCAGGTCAATTACCTCATTACCTTCCATGGGCTCATAGAAATGCCAGCCAGAGTCCACTGGGGAAGAGGGAGCTGCTCTGTGCATGTTCTCCATCTCTCCATCTCTGCTGCTCTGTGCATGTTCTCCATCTCTCCATCTCTGCTGCTCTGTGCATGTTCTCCATCTCTGCCCTCCTTTCTTTACTTCCTGCTGGTAAATACATCTTGTTTGCAGTGCAGGTTGAGTAGGTATTGCCACGCCATGATATAGATGCAGTGCAGGTTGAGTAGGTATTGATGATATAGATGTAGTGCAGGTTGAGTAGGTATTGATGATATCGATGTAGTGCAGGTTGAGTAGGTATTGCCACACCATGATATAGATGCAGTGCAGGTTGAGTAGGTATTGCCACGCCATGATATAGATGCAGTGCAGGTTGAGTAGGTATTGATGATATAGATGTAGTGCAGGTTGAGTAGGTATTGCCACACCATGATATAGATGCAGTGCAGGTTGAGTAGGTATTGCCACACCATGATATAGATGCAGTGCAGGTTGAGTAGGTATTGCCACGCCATGATATAGATGCAGTGCAGGTTGAGTAGGTATTGATGATATAGATGTAGTGCAGGTTGAGTAGGTATTGATGATATAGATGCAGTGCAGGTTGAGTAGGTATTGCCACACCATGATATAGATGCAGTGCAGGTTGAGTAGGTATTGCAACACCATGATATAGATGCAGTGCAGGTTACGGAGGTATTGCCACGCCATGATATAGATGCAGTGCAGGTGGAGTAGGTATTGCAACACCATGATATAGATGCAGTGCAGGTTGAGGAGGTATTGCCACGCCATGATATAGATGCAGTGCAGGTTATATACCAACAAGCAAAATTTAAATGATCACACTGTCCTTAAGCTGAATTTTAATTTAAGCCTTTTCATCATCGTTTCTGTCCGTGCCATCCTAAGACACAGGACGTCAGTGCAGAGCCAAAACAGTGACTATACACCCAACCCATGGATTATACAGCTTTGTCAACGTTTATCCATCTTCATCACATTCCTGAAAGAAAGACCAGTTGTCTTCAAGGGCTGATTAAATAATCAGCAACAATCATCATCATAATATATCTTATACCTCAGTCAGTACAACCTCAGCAAGACTCCCTAACCCGTGAAAGACTAGCGGTGAATGATTCATGGAGGGAAGCCTGGTTCTGACTGGGATTTGAACTGAACAACTACCCAGCATCAGTAATGCAGTCATCACCTCCATCACCCAAACAGCTCCAAGAACAGCAGAGCAGCTCCGGTACAGACCTCCAGACCTCCAGCATGGCCAAGAGGAACACCTGAGGGATGGAGGGATGGATGGAGGGGGGGGGGGAGAGAGAGAGAGAGAGGGGGGAGAGAGAGAGGGGGAGAGAGAGGGAGAGAGAGAGAGAGGGGGAGAGAGGGGGAGAGAGAGAGAGGGAGCGAGAGAGGGGGGAGAGAGAAAGAGAGTGAGAGAGAGAGGGATAAGGGATAGAGAGAGAGAGAGAGAGAGAGGGAGCGAGAGAGGGGGGAGAGAGAAAGAGAGTGAGAGAGAGAGGGATGTGGATAGAGAGAGAGAGAGGACCTCCAGACCTCCAGACTCCATTAGCC
>NC_137919.1:3695115-3705115 GCF_963457725.1 Sprattus sprattus
AGGGTGGGGCAAGTTGGGGTGGGGCAAGTTGGGGAGAGGGCTGGTGGCTGGGGGCAAAAATCTCCATAGAGGGAGTCACCTGGATGAATTTCCATGGCACCATGATAGATGCCCTTTTTGCCACAAACCATTTTTTTTTTTGTCTTTTTCTTTTTTAAATTTCAATACCATTGTTGTGTTATTTATATACACAAAGTGAGTGTGTCAGGAGACTCATTACAGATGGGTTCAAGTAATACATTATTGGGTTCAGAATCAAGAGGGCAGTGCATAGTACAAAGATAGAGAAAGTGCAATTCTTCCTACCAGGGCCCTCTGCGGCCACCGGGTCACCATGCATATCCAAATAAGATTGAAATGGAGAAAATGAAAGTGAAAGTGAAAGTGCGTGGCGCGAGTACAACCATACTGCACGCACACGGGTTAATACTGGATGGAAAACAGACGGACGTGAACATGTACATGGAGCTAAAATAATAGCACTTTTGGAGTTTAGACTGTTACAGCAATGAATGGGAAATTAAAGACTGTCGACAGAGAAAGCAACAATAACAACAACAACACTGAAAAACAAAAGAAAAGAAAAGAAACACTTTGACTCGATGAAGCGGCTGACAGAATCACAACCTTTCAGCGTAAAGCAATCTGGGAAAGAAAGCACCTGGAATGCACATCCACAAAGCCACGGAAGAGAAAACAAATATATCTACCGACGGCGGCGCGAACAAAATTTGAGCGTGTCTTTGTCATGTGTCTGAAACCAACAAACGGAAAAAAATTTAAGAAAAACGCGTCTTGCTTTGTGAGCGTGTCCATCGTCACCCTGGCCCCACACATCGCTGGATTGTCAAGAATTCACTTTTTCATTCTTTCTTTCCTTTCCGATTTTTTTTTCTTTTTTCTTTTTTTCTGCTTGCTTATTCTGATAACATCCGTTCCTTAATGAGTGTGTACTGTCAGTCCTAAGGCAGGGTATGGTGTCCCTTTTCGACTGAGAGTCAGCATAATACACCTAGCGCTCCAGAAGCCGGAGACTGTCTCACGTGATCGACATGAAGAGAACAAACGAGTACGAGATGCGTTGTCTTTAGAGTAGGCCAAGACATGTACCTAGCCGATCGAAAGACACAACACTATTTCACGTTGCTGCACAGTGACGCTGCAGTTTTAAACCTATTAGCGTCACTCGTGGAGAAACAAGTTTACAATGTAGACAGCCTGTCTGTGGGTGGTCAGCTGTATTCTCATTCTGTGATGGACCTCATGCTATGCTATTTATAATGTTGACTGTTCTGGTTTACTTTTCACTATGCCAGATTAAGGCCACAGAAAATAATAAGGATCGAGGAAAATTAAACTGGAGTATTTGAATTTACTTATTTGCATATATAATTCCATATAATGTAATAATACTTTTAACAAAAAAAGAAAGAGGTTACTTATGCTAAAATTAAATACACAAATCGATAGATAATATGGGTTACTAAAACAATACATAAGAGAGTTGAGATATCTTAATAAAAACAGGCATAAATATAAGGCACTCTAAATGCGAAAAAATAAAAACATAGAATATTACGCCGTTACACCTTTTTAAAAGCTCAAGAAAGTGACGTCTTTGTACCTAACCATACTACACTACAGAACGACTACATGGCTACCGTTCTAGTTGCACTAACCATAGACTGGACTTCCACGTGTCTAGATGCACTACATTATTTCCGAGTGACAAAGTGACAATCTCCTCGAAACCCCCTCCCGTGAAGGGGATAGCAATGCCATGAAAAAAAAAACGAGAGAGAGAAAAAAAGAAAGAAAATCAAGGTATACACACAAAAACCCTACTTATAATACACCTATTTATTGCACAAGAAAAGATGCACTGAATCAGAATACGATCTTTTTTTTTTTTTTTTTTTTACTACTGATGTGCATTCCAGTGAAAGTTCTCTTCATTTCCCCCCAAGAAACTACAGAAATCTCATTGCAGAACTTTTATATATAATCATTCATAACATATCTTTATATATTCATTTTATATTGTATAATCTCGAAATTCATAAATATGTTCATATGGTACATATATTCTCTATACATGGAACATACAGAGAATATATTCTTTTAATATGGTATACATATGTATATATTTAATATAAATCCGTTATTTATAAATATCCTCTCATTAGCAACACATCATTCTAACATGGAAGAACTAAGATAATTGGTAGCAGCGACTTCATACTTTGCTCATCCCTGTTGATTCCACAGAGCCCCAGTTTATTGAACAGGTGTAGGTTATTGATTAGGTGATCATGGACCAATGGATCAATAGAAAAAAAGAAATGCTTATGTTAGCATTTTGGTAGTGAAAACACAGATCTGCAAATCAATTACATGATAAACACAAGGAAATTAAAACAGTAAAATGGCGGCGTAGGGATTCTTTTTTTTAACATAATGGTGCATACATTAGACTAGTCCTACAGCTTACAAAATTATGCATTGAATGGAAAAAAAATGTGAATGACAAAGCCTATACTTAGTTTGAATTCACTTCGTCAAGTGATCAGTTTGTTAAAAAAAGGAAATAATTTCACACAGTTCAAACTGAAGCACAGGGTCAGCTGTATAATAAAGTACTAAAAAACTAAATCAATAAGTTTTTATCATTTATCTGGTATTCCTTTAAACATCCCATACCCACCCCCTTTTTATAATTGGATGAGGAAAGTTGTGACAGGAAAAGGACTATTTTCTTTTATACTTTAGTGGTGTCCCTTTTTAATATTTCACCAATCACTGGTCTCTTCTTTTTTCGTCATCCAATGAGACGCCCTCTCGTGTCATTTGATTGTAGAACAGAAAATACACTTTACAATATGCATCGTATCTCAGGCTGTTTCCGTCGGACTCCTCCTCTCTCCCAAAGCTCTGTGTTCGTTGATGCAGTTCTCGTGAATGTTTGTTTGTTTATTTACTCATTTACGTAAGTGTTTTTGTTTTGGGTTTTTGTTTGTTTTTCTTTATATTTTATTGATTTCATGTGTCGAGTCGATCCGTCCGAGGGGAATCCTTGAAGCCAAAAGAAGAAAATAATAATTCCATACGAAAGCTCCACCAGTCAGGACTCCCCGTGTCTCAGTATTGGGGGTAAGATTATTAGATTTTCTTTTGGGGGTTGGGGGGTGTGTGTGTGTGAAGGGCATGTGGGTGGGGCATTGGGGAGGTTGAACTAGGGGGGGGGGGGGGTTCCAGGGTAGGGGGTTATTCTTGGTCCGCATGGAATTGTCTTTCCTCAATTATTTAATATTTTTTTTTTAGGTTTGGGTTCTTCACCCAACACTTAAGTCTTGACCCAAGGAGTTGAATAAAGAAGTACTTGTCGCGAGCGGGGAGTTATGGCTCAGTACAGACGCTCTGGTTCTTCAAGGCCCGTCTGGTTCTGGTTCTTCCCCGCCAGGAGCGAGACTCTTACGTTGCATAGTGATCAAAGCTTCCAAGGTACTCCAAGCCTGCTCGATAGCAGAACTGGTACTGGTCCTGCAGACACACAAATAAGCAGGCGTCAGTCTGCTGTAAACAAATTTTGTAAACAATAAATAAACAGGTACAATAAGTGTATACAGGACAAACAAAAACATTTCTAAAGCAGCACAGCATTTGCCAAATTTGAGGCCCCATAAACCTTGGTCTGGGTCAAAAGTTTTCAAAAGTTTATTTTGGCGTATTCAAAGCTGAGCCAACACATTCAGCCACAAAATCCAATCTTCATTCAGCCACATGGGAATATTTAGACAGACGTTATATGGTGCTTTACTCAAATGTACTTTAAGTCTTACACTCTTAGGTTTCTCTAACAAAACACTGTGACAGTGTTCATATTGAACTGAACTGAAATGGATGTAAATGTCTTATAAAATGTTTATTCTATGCTGGAAAAGACACCAGAATGCGAAAGAGGAGAAGAAAAGATTTGGAACTTTGGCACAAACGGTTAATACGTCTATACTGATATTTCGCTGTGGTTCATCTCATGCCTCCATCCTCCCCTCCTCCCCCCACCAACAACACCCCCGCAGTTCGCCCTCTCTTGGGTCCTGCTTCTGCACGGTCGAGCAGAAGATTGCTGCTTTCACCGCAGCCAGAGAGCCACTTGTCCACCACTGCACACCTTTTTGTCTCCTTTTTTTTTTGGAGTACATTATTGATCTCGAAAAATAATTTCCCATGGATGTAAGAGTGCCTTTTGGCAGCTCTAATGCCCCATCAGTGTACATTTGCATAGGATATAGGGTTGTTTTTTCCCCTCTCTCTATCCTCTTATCTCTGCATCCCTTCTTATTTGAGAAAAATTACTTCTGTGGGATGGCTTCCGCCTCCTGACTGTGCTTCAGTATGTGGTGTATTTTGCAGGGACAGAGTTAGTGACCAGAAATTGAACCTGAGGTTCCTATTGATCATTTTGAATTGCCGGTTGCAATGGCTTTTCTTCTTTCCAGTCTTTTGGCCATTAGTAACTTCTGAGCAAGAAACTGGCTTCCTTCTACAACTACAAAACGTAACTAGAGATTTGATGTGGTGTATCTGATGTGCTCAACCATAACAGCTTAAGTGTGTGTGTATATGTATGGTGGAGATACCATGAAACTGGATGAATATTGATAATAATTCTAGCTCATCAATTGTGTTAAAGTCATCCAGTTTGTTCCTTCATTATACTTGACATCAAACAACAACAACAAACATCAGCCAATCTCTTTCAACCGCTGTGAATGACTGACTGATTGACAACCTTTAAGTACACTAATGTGAATGACTGACTGATTGACAACCTTTAATTTTACTGCTGTTGATTGACTGACTGATTGGCAACCTTTAAGTATACTGCTGTTGATTGACTGGCTGATTGGCAACCTCTTAGTTCAATGTGATTGATTGATTGATTTGGTGATGGACAGCCTCTAAGTTCCCTGTGATTGTTTGACTGACTGATTGACAACCTCTAAGTATACCGCAGAGTTTTACTGCTTAAATAAAAAATGTCTCAAGGTGTTGGTAGTTCTCATTAATGTTTTTGATGACAACAACTGATGATCTACAAATGTATTATATTATTTTATACTTTTTTTTTTACTAATTTATATTTTCTACTTTGGCAAAGCTGTATTGCATAACAACCACGCACAAAAGGTTCTCTGAAACTAAAATAAAAATTTGATTTGAATTTGAAAATTGATTGACTGAGATAGACAGAATACCGATTTTTGATTGACAGGTTTACTGACCAATGGCTGACCTCTGCATCCTGACCATCACTACTAGTCTGTAGGTATAGTTTTTGTTTCCCATTTTGATGATGTGTGCTAGCAATATCGCATTGTATTACAGTCGTGCCAATAAGGCTCCTTAAACTGACAGCCGAGTTTGATTGACAGGCGTACTGACCTCCGTCTGTACCATGGCTGGCCTCTGCGTCCTGAGCATCTTCACCGTCTGGAAGATGTCCACCACACCCTCGTACCTCATCCGCTCCAGGACTATACTGAGGGTGATGAAGACCCCGGTCCTGCCCACACCGGCACTGCAGGGAGAGGAGCGAGAGGAGGACAGGGAGGATGGAGGAGAGGAGAACCAGAGGAGGTCAGGTTGGACGTAGGAGAGGAGAACCAGAGGAGGGTGGAGGAGAGGAGAGGAGAACCAGAGGAGGACAGGAAGGATGGAGGAGAGGAGAACCAGAGGAGGACAGGAAGGATGGAGGAGAGGAGAACCAGAGGAGGGCAGGAAGGAGAGGAGAACCAGAGGAGGGCAGGGATGGGGGAGGAGAGGAGAACCAGAGGAGGGGGGAGGAGAGGAGAACCAGAGGAAAACAGGAGTAAGGCAGGAAGGAGAGAAGAGAGGAGGACAGGGAGGATGGAGGAGAGAAGAAAAAGAGGAGAGTGATAGAAAGGGAGAGGGGAGGAGATAATTAGATGCTAATGCTAATGACTGGCATAAGGAGTATATCCACAACAGGTGGGGCTACCCCGTGAAAGACCACTTGATGAGCCACGAAGAGGGCACCAAGGTGTGATCAGTGCAGAGCTTTGCATTCAAATTGGAGCAATATCTGTGGTAGCCTCTGGTTATCACATATGTGCCTTTATCCAGCTGAGGCTTGATATAAGATGAGGCCTGTTATAAGATGAGGCTTGATATAAGATGAGGCCTGTTATAAGATGAGGCTTGATATAAGATGAGGCCTGTTATAAGATGAGGCCTGATATAGGATGAGGCCTGTTATAAGATGAGGCTTGATATAAGATGAGGCCTGTTATAAGATGAGGCTTGATATAAGATGAGGCCTGTTATAAGATGAGGCCTGATATAAGATGAGGCCTGTTATAAGATGAGGCTTGATATAAGATGAGGCCTGTTATAAGATGGGTGCCGGGTACTTGCTGATTCAAGAAGTGTCTCACATCTCCCGGACCTTAGTGGGCATCCTTACCTACAGTGGACGGATATGGGTCCGTCTTGGCCAAACTGCTCTTTCGTTTTGTGCACTTGGCCGATGAAGTCGATGAAGCCCTCTCCTGATTTTGGTACTCCCTGTTCAGGCCAGTCGGTGAACTGGAACTGCCGTACCGTCCGTGACTGTCCGTCCTGAAACCAAAAAACATCAAACCATGTACAGTGGGGAAAATAAGTATTTGAACCCCTTGCGATTTCACAAGTTTGGCCACTTGCAAAGAAATGTGTGATCTATAATTGTAATGGTAGGTGGATATTAACAGTGAGAAACAGAATATCAACAAAAAAATCCAGAAAAATGCATTTTATAACATTTATGACTTTATTTGCATTTGATACAAAAAATAAGTATTTGAACCCCCAAAACTGACTGACAAAAATGACTTAGTACTTGGTGGAATAACCCTTATTGGCAAGCACAGACGTCAGACGTTTCTTGTACTTGGTCACCAGGTTTACAAACATCTCAGGAGGGATTTTGGTCCACTCCTCTTGTATATACATTGATATACGCTTCTGCGGAATGTGCCACTGAGCATTGCAGGCTGGGTAACATAGCATAGCCACACTATCTTTGGTGAGTCATTGGCCGTGTCGCAATAGCTTTCTTGATGTCAGTTGCCATACCAAGTCTCATAACCTCAAACTATATTTAACCTCATGACCTCTAATTATAGTATTATGTCAATATTGTCGATGCAATGACACTGATTAAACCAATAATAAATCCTTCAATACTATGATCGTATATGGCACCCACAAGGATATTTTTTTTAAAGGTTGTTAGTTTTATGACGTACGGGTTCAAGTAAGCTGTTACCATTGTTGTGATAACGCGGAACTAAAATAGCTTTCCCGCGGTGACCCAGTTCTTTGTGTAACATTCACTGGGTGTTATGGGGTGACGGCAGTAGGTAGGAAAACTACAAAGGAACGATTTCCCCAGCTCTCACAACACACAAAGATATATCTGTCACTTCACCTGCGTGTTTAAATACTGGAACAATGAAGGAGCTAATTCCTTTGATGTGCCGCAATTGCTAGACTCTCGAGAATGCAGGCTTTGTGTGGATATGCATTGCTTAAGTGATATTGTACACCGGCGATAAGGAGAGCTGTCTCCATTGAGGTATATGGGTAATGTGCACTACAAAGGAAGAGCTTGGGCCATTTATCTTCGTAAGCCTTTGATGGAATTAAAACTCTGAGCTCCGCCGTAAATGTAAAGATTTGTATTTTTGTTATTTTTATTAGGGTTCTTTTAAATCGCAGATGAGTTATAGAAGTCTACCAACAAACCCATAGCTAACGCTACATCTCCATTGTAGAAATGGTAAAAAACAGCATTAACTTCACTTGCCACCCACTAATCGCTACATGGACACAACCATATAACACTTTTATTTTGACAAGAGGCAACCTTTTCACCCTTGGGTGCTAAAGGAGTCACAAAAACGGTCACATAAGCACATATATATACAGTATATATTCGTTTGGCCTCCTCATTTTATCATTATCACCAAATCATGACGTGTGTGTGCGTGTGTTTGTGTGCGTGGTGTGTGTGTGGTGTTTGTGTCAGTGTGTGTGATGTGTGTTTGAGAGCTTACCCTGGCGTCGGTGACTTTGAACTCCCTCAGAATGTACTGAGGCATGTTGTATTCGGCCATCGGGTCCACCACAAAATACTGGTAGCGGGCAGACCTCTCCGCTGGCCAGTACTGATGGCATTTTTCCTGAAAGAGAGAGAGAGAGAGAGAGAGAGAGAGAGAGAGAGTGACGGATGAGACACATCAGGTTGAGTACAGTATCCCAGGCTCCCAGAGCTCTTTCACAGCTGAGGCTTGAGGCTTTTGTTTTTAAATGAGATGGTGAACCTTATTCCCAAAAGTTATATAGAATGTTATTCAGCAAATAATACAGCCTGGTCCTTTTTTGGAGGGGTCTGATATATGGGTGTGGTAGAGCATAAGTGTGTGTGTGCGAGAGAGAGAGAGAGAGAGAGAGGAGAGCGATAGATAGAGAGAGAGAGAGAGAGAGAGTGATGGAGGGAGAAAAAGTCTAAGAAATAGATTTTTTCGATTTTTTTTATGAACTCTTTGGGTTTGTGGACATCTGTGTTGAGTTTGACTCGTGGGGAAAATAAAGTGCAGTCCTTACTTATCCAGTTAACTGCACAGAAACCATTATACCTCTGGACTACATGCATATGACAAGCCCACACACACACAAAACACACACACACACACTCAACAAGGAAAGAAACAGATGGTAAACAAGCAATCTCAACCCTCTCTCTTTCTCCCTTTTTTTCTCCTCTCGCTCTTTCTTTCTTTCTCTCCTCACAGCAAGAAATAGATGAAGTGAAGCAATCTTAAACCCGCTTTCTCATCTTTCTCTCTCTCTCTCTCTTTCTTTCTCATCTCTGCCTCTCTCTCTCTCTCTCTCTCCGTCTGATAATGCTCAGTGTATCAATTAGGAAACCCTAATGGTAAAGACAGTGCAATGGGATCCCCCTCCGTGCGGTAGTGCTCGGCGCCAGTGGACACTTACCCTTCCCATCTCTCGGAGTTTGGTGAGCATGACCACGATGGTGGAGTTGTGCTCCCACAGCATCCTCCAGAAGTCCTCGGTGGTCTCGGCCAGAGGGCCTTGCGTGGCGATGTAGGCCTTCTGCTGCCTGTGAAGAGAGACATGGGGGCCATTTTAGAGGTTATTCCTTCTCCTACAAAAAGTTACTGTATGGGGACATGGGGGCCATTTTAGAGGTTATTCCTTCTCCTACAAAAAGTGACTGTAACCCTCTTTTACACCCATCCCCACCGCCCTCAACCTATCACGTCACCATGAGGCCATGGTGACAGAGCGAGATACAGAGACAATAGTGTGATCTGGCTGGAGTGAAAGTGAAAGTAGGTGACTGTGAAGAGAGACATGGGGGCCATTTTAGAGGTTATTCCTTCTCCTACAAAAAGTAACTTTAATCATTTGTAACGCACCTGAGGGGGAGCCCTTGTACTCTGCACTTTGTTGCACTTTTAATCTTTTTTATTTTTTTTTGTAGCTATTGTCCTATTGTATTGTTGTTGTGTTATATGTTGTCCCTCGTGGCACCAACAGGAGCAGCGCTCCAAATTTAATAATATACAATGACAATGCAGGCTTTCTATTCTACTGTGACTTCTACTGAAGTTACGGTTGTAGTTCTAAAAGCACTCGTTAAGAAGACCTACTAATTCCATGATCGTTTACTTGAATAAACCAACGAGCGAAATGTCGACTACGCACTATGCCGGAAGACTGTTGATTGAATAAGCATTTTTACGAGGTGGTGAAATTGGCATCCCCTGAAATCCAGTGATAAAGTGATAAAGTAAACAGGAACAGTCTAAATGTACTTTAATATGTGACCACGTAGACTGCACAGCAAATTGGTTCAACCTGCTACTTCCCTGGCCGTGAGGCATACCCTTGCTCTGGGGCTTACAAG
>NC_137919.1:3707615-3710115 GCF_963457725.1 Sprattus sprattus
AAGCCGCAGGCCCCATGCTGTCTCACCTCACTACTGTAATGCCAGTTGGAATGAAAGCCTGGAGGGGACCCGCGATTGGCTAATTAGTGGAGTCAAGCCCCTGAGCCCAGTACGACTTGGCAGAGGAGTCGGGTAGTTGGCTTGACGACTCGGGGGTGGAGGTGGGTTAGAGGCTGGGGAGCGGGTGGGCAGAGTGGGGGGGGGGGGTGACTACTCCAATGGACTGCCCACAGAGCTTTTGAAATGCTATCTGATCATTTACTGACTTACGGTAAGTGAGTTTGAGGGATGGGGGGGCGGGGGGGGCATAGCTTTTTGAGTTGAATGAGAAACGCCAGAATTGAACGACATCCGGACGTGAAAAGGAAACAGCATGTACTGTGGGCAGGGTTATCGTCTTATTTCGGCGCCTATTTTAGTTTCTGGCTCGAAGGCTAGGTCTGCGTGGGGCTAGGTCTGCGGTGGTAGCTTTTCCAGGAAACCATGCCACTCATGTATTCCTTGAAAATGCGTGTGCGTGGGACATGACATTTCACAACCCTGGCCTCACTCACATCATCGTGCTCATTTTCTCGAAGAATTATGGCATCCTCCGTTGGCTGCTAGCTGCTTGTTGTCTTTAAAACACACTGGCTCGCCCCGTAGTCCAAACTGTTGCTTTACTTTGTTATTTTTAAAAAGCTGTAGTTCATGCTGGTTGTTACTCTGTAGCAGGAACCCCTTTCACTGACTGATGACAGACCCTGAGTGACTTAAATGTATCAAGCCCACGCGTTTCACTAGCACATAAAACAGAGCGAGAAACTGCCCCGCTAGGATTCAGTAATACTGTAGCTAATATGTAACAGCTGGGGGTCGTTTCCTTCCCCTGGTGGTATTCATGAAAAGGTAATGTGACTTGAGAGAAGTGAACCCCCTCTAAACATACTACACAGCTGGCGTAGGTTTCGCAGGCAATGCTGTCTGCTGTCAGTTGACCGGTCCTATACACATGCATAAGAATGACATCACTGTAACAGCCGAGTCGTGATTAATGTGGAGAGAGAGAGTTAAATAACTATCATGTTCAGTTACCTCTCCAGGTTTCTTAGGTTTTATAGAAGACTACTGGAGCACCTAATGAAATGTAATGTGTGGAAGACACATGGTGCAGTCCAACATCAAATGTAATTACTTCCTATGGAGCACGCATGTATGTTACTAATGAAAATTAATATCTGCAGGGTAAGTCGCTCTGGTGATGGGTTGAAGGAGTACATGTAAGTGTACTTACAAAGGGGAATAACTATCCACAATGGGAAAAAAAAACATTGACACAAGACACTAACCATTGGTCAGTGGATCTACAGGTTCTAAGGGTTCTAGAAGCTAAAGGTCAACAGGTTCTAAGGGTTCTAGAAGCTAAAGGTCTACATGTTCTAAGGGTTCTAGAAGCTAAAGGTCAACAGGTTCTAAGGGGTTCTAGAAGCTAAAGCCAAAATGTTCGGCAGCTCACCTTGAACTCGAGCTCCATGCCGGAGACGTTCTCCCCGGTCTCAATCGCCGTGAGCTTCTGGATGTAGGTGTAGAGGTTGCGCGCGGGCACCTCGGTGTTACCGCAGGTGACCGCCTCTAGCAAGGCGTCGTGGATGAAGACATACTGGTCCTCCGTCTGTACCATGTAGTTGCGCTGGGCGCGCATCAGCGTCACGTGGCCGTAGATGTCCACCGTCTTCTCGTGCTTGATGCGCTCCAGCATGGCGTCGATCACGATGAAGCAGCCCGTCCGGCCGACACCCGCACTACGGAGAAGAGCGAGGAAAAGAAGAAACGGATACTCGATGTTAGATTAGGATTATCTCACTACAGAGAAGACCGAAGAAGGAGCATAGCTATGTAATATCTTTGTCTCCATTTTTCTAAGTAGTGCAGTAGCTGTAGTGGGATCTGAACTGAAAGGTTTTTTTGAAGTCTGGAATCGGTTTGAAGGTTTTTTTTGGGAGTCTGGAATCGGCTTTGGACTGAAGGGCGCTGATGTGTGGGGGGGGGGGGGGGGGGGGGGGGGGGGGGGGGGCGTTTCTGAAATCCCCGATGCACATATGATGTATTTCTGCCATATTTTCGTTATATCCTTTAATGTTATATCTTCTTTCCTCTAACAGGCACGTAGGGGAAGTGGTCTCGACCACCTTTTCCAGCTGAATGTTTACGAGACCACCCAGTCCGGAGTCCCTCTGTGCCACTACACGACACACTAATCCCAATATCTGTAGCAGAGAGGGTTTTAGCGGCCAGAGAGAAAGAGAAGGAGTGATGGACTCTTCCCCCCCCCCAACTCTTTCTGTCTCTCTCTCTAGCCTCTCTCTCCCTTCAACTCTTTTTATTATTTCTCTCTCTTCCCTCTCTCTCTCTCTCTCCCCACATTGTTTTTCTCTATTCTCTCTCTCTCTCTCTCCACCAACTTGTTTCCCTCTCTCTCTCTCTCTCTCTCTCCCCCAACTTGTTTCGCTCTCTCTCTCTC
>NC_137919.1:3712615-3717615 GCF_963457725.1 Sprattus sprattus
GAGAGGAGAAATGAGAAGAGAAGAGGTAGATGGAGGGCAGAGCATGGCTAAAGACTTGGCAGGCTGAGCTGGCTGACACAGCCATTTCCTGTGCGCTAACGACCTGACACTCGTCCCCGCAGTGGCTCAGTCCAGCTGCTGCCGCCCTGACCACTGGAGGAAGCAGGTGTCATTCAGGTGACACCAGCTGCGAGAGAGAGAGAGAGAGGGAGCGAGAGAGTGAGGGAGAGAGAGAGAGGGAGAGAGAGGGAGAGAAAGAGAGAGAGAGAGCGAGAGAGAGAGGGAGCGAGAGAGTGAGCGAGAGAGTGAGAGAGAGTGAGCGAGAGAGTGAGAGAGAGAGAGCAAGAGAGAGAGAGTGAAAGTGAGAGAGAGAGAGAGAGAGAGCGAGCGAGAGAGTGAGGGAGCGAGAGAGTGAGAGTGAGAGAGAGAGCGAGAGAGAACTGCCAGCTCGGATGCACCCCGGTAATGGCAATTATATCTGTACTTTCAGAGTCTTTGAATCACACACACACACACACACACGGATGCACACACACACACACACGGATGCACGTACACACAAATGTTGAGAGTGACAGTCTGAATATTCAAATTACTGAGTCAAATTATGCCCTTCTAAGTTACTTTTGAAAAAAAAAAAAAGAAATGCCAAAATATCTTCCCTTCCCTGTATGTGTGTGACAGTGGAAGACGAGGAAGAGAAAGAGGAGGAGAGGAAGGACTTGGGGGGGGGGGGGGGGATGCTGGGGTGCTTCATCTCCAGACGTCTTGACACTCACACCCACTTACATTCCCTGCTAGCCTCCGTGGGTGTGCTAAGGCACAAGCCACAGTGCATTATGGGTGATGTGTCAGAACCGCAGGTTTAGCCTTTCTTGGAACCTGTGCGCTAAGAGTGACTGGGTGCTAGCACTGAGGACAGAGACTCAATCTACAAGCCTCTTTTTTCCCCTTTCCCCTTTGCAATCCTAGAGTGTGGTAGGAAAGTCTCTTGCGGGAGGGAACTAAAAAAAAATGGAAAACGAGGAAAAAAAAAATAGAATCAGGGAAGAGTGGCCGTCTCTGTGCTGCCGGGTTAGGGCCTGTCGTGCCAAGCCGGGTCGTCCATCTCATCTTGAGGTTCCTTGATTGTAGCTGGAATGGATCGGGACTGGATCCGTATCAAATCAAGACCCGATCAGAACGGTATCTGGACCAGATCCGGGCCTGATTATTTCAAAAACATCTGCTGCCATGGTAGGCCGTGGAGCGGGCTTATAAACGGCTTATAAACGGCTTATGAACGGGACCAAACAGATGAACGAAATGAGCTCAGTTTCTGTCATACTTTCATCTTTCACACTTCTTCGTCTTTACATTTATGTATTTCCCTCTCTCTCTCTCTCTCTCTCTCTCTCTCTCTCTCTCTCTCTCTCTCTCTCTCCCTCCTATGTGATCTACTGATATGTTATGGGAATCACTCAACAGACTCAGTGGGAAGAGTGTGAGTGTGTGTGTGTGTGTATGTGTGTGTGTGTGTGTGTGTGTGTGTGTGTGTGGGGGGCTTTCAAGATCAATGTCAACGTAAATAAAACAAACAAGGACAACATGGAGTGTGTGCTCCTCATCTAAGGTCTCAGATGCTGATGACATAGGTCAGAGGTCACAGATGCTGATGACAAGGGCTTTGTTCTGGCAGGAGAGGGAGAACAACACAGAGGCTGAAGTCCACTAAATACTGGGCTATGGAAAGGCATCTTCAGGCTTCAAATACAAACACACACATAGTCCCCCTCTCTCTCTCTCTCTCTCTCACTCACATACACTTAGACACATGCCAGATAACAAACTGAACCCGTGAACATGTGTTAGTATCCAGCAGTGAGGACCTAGCACCAGTGTGTGTGTTTGTGTATTCATGGGTAGCCTGTGTGTGTGTGTGTGTGTGTTTGTGTATGCATGGGTAGCCTGTGTGTGTGTGTGTGTGTGTGTGTTTGTGTATGCATGGGTAGCCTATGTGTGTGTGTGCATGTCAGTGTGTAGTATGCAGCATCTGTGTGTGTGTGTGTGTACCTGAGCATGGGGGCGTATGAGTGTGTGTGTGTGTGTGTGTGTGTGTGTGTGTGTGTGTGTGTGTCTGTGTGTGTCTGTCAGCGGGAGTCTGTCTTTACAACTGGCCTGGGGAAAGTGCGCCACAATGGCCTCTTCCCACAGAATGAGCTCAGCCCATAAAGTCAGGAGCTCCGGCAGTGCACTTTCAATAGTGTGTGTGTGGGGTGTGTGTGTGTGTGTGTGTGTGTGTGTGTGTGTTTAAATAGTCCTGCCTGCTTTCTCAGGCCTGGAATGTTGGCTCAGCTCCACATCTGCCTTGTTGGCTGATTTTATTTATCCTCCTCCTCCTCCTCCTCTTCTTCCTCCTCCTCCTTCTCTTCTTCTTCACCTCCTTTTTTCTCTTTCTCGCGTATGCAGCCAAACAGAGTCATCCCAACCTTCATACCTTTGGCATACCATAAACCACCACAGCGGGTCTTCTTTGCACCATAAAATCAAGGCGGTGAATCACAGTAAGTGCTGATGTTGGACTTTAAGTTATCATGTAGGCTATTTTTATGCCAAGAGGCAATGGAAGAGTGGCGGACCTCATAAAAAAAAAAATCAGAAGAGCTTACGCAAGGCCCAACTGTGATGACACGCTATCATCAAGTTTATCAAGCACTTCTCTCCTCTTCTCTTCGCTCCTCTTCTCTTCAGTGCAAGTTTGTATCAGGGAGTGGAAAAAAGATGGCTCCATGCTCAGTCATTAGAGAGCTTAGAAGAGATCTGAGATGCAGCCAAGCTGATGGAGAAGAACTTTTGAAAAAAAAAAAAACAAGTGTGATTGGCAGCGGCAGAGAGGGAGAGAGATGGAGAGAGAGAAAGATGGGAGGAGGAGAGAAAGAGAGAGATAGATGGGAGGAGTAGGATAGAAAGAGATAAAGAGTGAGAGAGAGAGAGATATGGGAGAGAGGGAGACATGCGAGGAGGAGAGAGAGAAATAGAGAGCGAGAGAGATGGGAGGAGGAGAGAGAGAGAGAGAGAGAGATGGGAGGAGAGAGAGAGAAAGAGCGAGAGAGAGAGATAGATGGGAGGAGGAGGAGAGAGAACACAGCTGTCTCTCTGGGTTGAAGTACTCATATTGGCCGGCTCACAGTCAAAGCCCTTGCATTCAAAGGGAAAAATGACTATTTATGCTTCTGAAAAACAAAGCACAGACTCTGGCTCTGCACTGGAGACCATAAGACAACTCTGGGAAGGGAAGTCTCCTCTGTGCCTCGTCTGATTTCTTTGAACATCCTCAATTAAATGTGTTCGCACATGATGTGCGTTAGTGTGTGTGTGTGTGTGTGTGTGTGTGTGGGAGAGAGAGAGATAGAGGAGATGGACAGCAGAGAGTTGGAGAGAGTGTGATGGGCATACGAGTGATGGATAGAGATGGAAAAAGAATGAACCAGAAGCGAGAGAGACAGAGAAAGAAAGAAAGAAAGAAAGAAAGAGAGAAAAATTAGATAATGAGAGAATGAATGAGACACACACACCCACACACACACACACACACACACACATACACACACACACGTCTTGTCTGTAGATTGGTGAGGTGTCTTCTTACTCTGGAGTGATGAAACCGTAGTGAATTGGGGTCTCTGTCTGGGGCGTGACAGATCGTCATCTCAACAGAAAGACTGAATCAATATCACTTCAGCCACTTTGGCCTGACCAAGCGAAATTAATTTCACTTTGGCTCTCTTTGTGTTTGTGTGTGTGTGTGTGTGTGTGTGTGTTTGTGTCTGCATGTGTGCTAGCCTGTGCATTCCTTATTGTTTGCGTACATCCCCAGTACCCAAACATGTATTAATAAAGACTCCAGTGACAACATGTATTTTGTGGGAAAGATATTACCACTTGACAAAGAAACTGATATTTGTACAAATTGTTTTCGTATTTTACAAAAGAGCTTCATTTTGTGCAGCACAAGGAAGTTCTGATGGACAGTCTCCTTGCAATTTATTTATTGAGCACGCTTGCCACAGAACAATTTGGACCCACTAATTAATCAAGCACACTAGGGTCCGTGGACTGCAGCTAATTGTGTAGAGAGGAACAATCTCCTCTTCCTTAACAAACTTGTTTTGTGTTTAGACTTGCAAATGCTCGAGATAAACGACATGTAATCAGTCCCGTGAAGACAGGGGATGGGGAAAAACACAGGGAGACGTTTCTTTTTCATTGTTTTTTTTTTTCCCTTGTGAGATCAGTAGTCATCATCATTTTTTTTTTTGGATGGATTCATCAAAAGCACACGCTAATGCATTTTTCTAATTTAGAGTTAGTACATTGCAGGGAATATAAACTTTCTGATTGGTTCATTCAAAATAAAGCACTTGGAAATTCTAATTTCTGATTGTGAATGCCAGGATGTCATATGTCAGACAAAACAAACGTGGGCTCTCAGTCAGTCTGCTTTTCCTGATAAGCTGGGAGAACTAAGTATTACAATAAAATACAAAGAATAAAAAAATAAAAATATATATATAGTATGGCTTACAGCAGCCGGAAACGGCTGGAGAGAGCTGGAGCTGAGATCAGTGTGTGGGTGGTGACGCTTTCGTATGGATTTGAGACTTTGGGGTCCGCTTTATCAGATAGCGGGGCTCAGAATTAACAGCCCCCTGTCTGAGGAGAGACATTAATTCCTCTATTCGGAATGCTGTGGGGAAAAGAGACAGGATTCGGAATGCTGTGGGGAAAAGAGACAGGCGGCGAGATAGCAGAAGACGGAGAGCGAGAGAGCACTATTTTCAATTTCGACTGATTCGGCTACAAACTCTAATTCACTTTTGCATGTGGTAATTTTAATTCTTCAGTAATCCCTTTTTAGACCTTTTTTTCAGCGGGGAGTTGTTCACATCTTGGATTCCCGTGGTCTTGCAAAGGCTTATCTTTATTTTCCACACACCTGCTCCGTCTCTCTCTCTCTCTGT
>NC_137919.1:3722615-3727615 GCF_963457725.1 Sprattus sprattus
CCTAACTCTCCTTCTTATACAGCCAATGGGAGGGAAAAAATAACCTGCCAATCAGAAAGTGCCTGAATACATCTAAGCTTGTTTTCATTACGCGAGGGTAATGTTAAAGCATGTTATGGGTATAGGGAGTAATTACACAAGGGGGAGTAAAAGATTAATAAAGAAAAGCACTTTATATTATATTTAACTCAGTAGCACACTTTTACTGACTACATCCAGCCTGCGGGGACGACAACTCAAGGGCACAGGCTGAGAAGTAGGGAGAGATTCTTGATGACTTAAAGTAGGAGGATGACAAGGAGTCAGAAAGTGGTCTTAATAAATGTGACTCCTTTTTTACGGTAATTATGTGATACAGACATTCATGATCATTTACTAATATGGTTTAAACATGTGACCCAGATATTTGTATTTTATTTTTTTAAATAAGGGCGTGATATGAGAGTGCAAGAACAAAGAGTAGAAGATGAAATTAATGTACAGTATAGTATATAGCATGTAGAGTATATAGTGTAGTATACTTAAAACAATATACTATTCTTAGTATACTTAAGTAAGTGAAGTGTACAGTATGGTATAGGAGTGTAGTATAATGTAGTATACTTAAGTATATTAAGTATACAGGGGTACACTTTACTCTTCACACCTGGCAGAGATACAGAGTAACTGAAGGCCACCGACTGAGGAGCAGATAGTCGCCCCTGACGACGTAAAGCACTCACTTTATAAAGTGCGAAGGTTCTGACGCAGTAGGTGGCCAACTCCACCGTGTCCAACAGCGTGACCTGGATCAGACCGTAGGTCTCCGTCCCCCTGGTGGGCCAGTATTGGTCACACTTGACCTGCAAACACATCATACACATCGTCAGAGATAAGGCATTCAGCACACAACACCAGTAAATACAGGACACGTCCTGAAGACAAATATTAAATAACTGTACAGTACTTGATAAACAGTCCATTAGACAGTGTGTAGACAGTTTTATTAGTAGAAAATAATGCACCGATATATTTTGTTTATTTATGTCTTCCCCCTGGTTCATATGAAGTACTTGTTGAAGTACTGGCTGAACTGCAGCACGGTAAAATGTCTGCCTCCTCGGCTCTCCCTTTTTTATTCCCGTCTAAGTAAAGTCTTGTGTTTGGCTCCGACTGAGATGGCGTTTGGTTTACTGCACTACTAACCCAAACACATACAGTCGTTAAAGGCACACCGTTGGGAAAACTTTACAAGGCTATCAGACGAACAAACTCATATTTAAAGGAGAAAAAAACAAAACAACGTCTAGGGCTTAGCCTTTAAACAGTTCCACACTGCTGACTATGTCCTTTTTCACAACGGAGAAAATAGCCCTGAAAGAAGGCATTCCATGGCAACAGACAGCCTCGTGTATTAGCCTGACAGACTCCATAATTACAATCTTAACTGGAGTTTTCCAATCACATTACAGGGGCCACTTTATTATGATTATACAGTCTTGTTGCCCAGCGCATGGCCAATAAAATGCAATTCCATTACCGTTCTAATGCTCCCTTGCCAAGAGGAAATGCATGCATTGGAAGAGGGAATGTTGGCCTCCTTTCAGCCTCCCAACCACACTCATTTTCTTCCCTTCTTTCTTTCCTTCTTTCTTTCTATCTTTCTATCTTTCTTTCTTCATATTTGTTCAAGGATGTGAATCGAACGTTAAGTATGCAGCTTGAGTATCGTGCTTGAGTATGAATCACCACCAAAGATCCCCCTTTCCACAAGAGATGGAGGAGGCGGCAGCAGGAGAAGGCAGAGGAGGAAGAGCCTTTCACTTAAACACTTAAAAGCAGTAAGTCACTGTAGCCTCTCTAATGGAGGCCTAGAGCCAGTGCTGGCTAACTTAGCAGAGAGCTAACATGAAAGCAGCAAGTCACTGTAGCCTTTCTAATGGAGACCTAGAGCTAGTGTTGGCTAACTTAGCAGAGCGCTAACACTAAAGCAGTAAGTCACTGTAGCCTTTCTAATGTAGGCCTAGAGCCCACATGCCCATGCCAGTGATGGCTAACTTAGCAGAGCGCTAACACGAAAACAGTAAGTCACTGTAGCCTCTCTAATGGAGGCCTAGAGCCCACAGGCCCATGCCAGTGCTGGCTAACTTAGCAGAGAGCTAACAGAGAGCTAAAAGTCACTGTAGCCTTTCTAATGGAGGCCTAGAGCCCACATGCCCATGCCAGTGCTGGCTAACTTAGCAGAGAGCTAACAGAGAGCTAAAAGTCAATGTAGCCTTTCTAATGGAGGCCTAGAGCCCACATGCCCATGCCAGTGATGGCTAACTTAGCAGAGCGCTAACACGAAAACAGTAAGTCACTGTAGCCTCTCTAATGGAGGCCTAGAGCCCACAGGCCCATGCCAGTGCTGGCTAACTTAGCAGAGAGCTAACAGAGAGCTAAAAGTCACTGTAGCCTTTCTAATGGAGGCCTAGAGCCCACATGCCCATGCCAGTGCTGGCTAACTTAGCAGAGCGCTAACAGAAAGCAGCAACCGGCAAAACAAGTGCACTCAGAGTGCAGTGTTGGGGAGTGACTGGGTACACCTAATGGAGCTATGCCATTAAATTACAGATTAAATGCCTTTGCAATCTGTTACAGTTACAGACTAGAAATGCGTAATTAAATTACTAATCAAAATGCTGATGATAACAAAGTGTTTACATCTGAATGTATTATTTTTGGTAAAAAGCTGTAAAGCTTATACAGTATGTATAATATAACATTTATTCTGTTGATTTGCATCTTTTCACTATCTACACAGGCTCCGTTTGTAGACTTTATAGACTACAGTGTCCTATGTTGGCCGGCATCCATCGGTGAAAGTGTGTGTGTGTGTGTGTGTGTGTGTGGGGGGGGGGGAAGAAGAGAGTGTGTCTGCATGCATTAGAGGCAAAGAAAAGTGCGGAGCGTGATAAGGTGGTGTGTGTGTGTGTGTGTGTGTGTGTGTGCCTGTTTGTGTGAGTGAGGGGTGATAGGCCAGATAAACTGACTCTTCACACGCAGTTCTGCACACATGACACACACACAGTGGGAGTGCGAAGCCGCTCGGTGACAGTGTTGCAGCTGCACACAGAAAAGGCAGAGTGTGTCAGCGAGAAGAAAGGAGGCACACACACACACACACACACACAAACACACACACACACACACACTGCACACCGCACACCACACACAACACACACACACACACACACACACACAAACACACACACACACACACTGCACACCGCACACCACACACAACACACACACACACACACACACACACACACACACACACACACACACACACACACACACACACACACACACACACACACACACACACACAGAAAGGCAGAGTGTGTCAGCGAGAAGAAAGCAGGTGAGAAAAAAATAAACAAAAAAAGATCTATAGCTGTGGCAAGAAAATAAAAGAGATAAGGCAAAAAAACAGAATGCTGCAGGGCTTGCCTTGGAGAAGAAATATGAAGGCATCTGAAGAAAGACAATGAACAAACAAACAATCAGAGAGAGAGAGAGAGAGAGAGAGAGAGAGAGAGAGAGAGAGAGAGAGAGAGAGAGAGGAGCCAAAGAGAGAGAGAGAGAAAAAGAAAATGGAACGGTAAAAGGATGGAGAGAGACAGGTACCTGAACCACACAGACAAAGAGCTTAGCAATGAAAGGAATTATCCACATGAGTGACCTCAAAGGATTCGATGGAAGAAATCAACACAAAGGCATCTCAGCTTCAACCCAATGTGCAATTACTACACTTGACAGGACAAGCATCAGAGTATTTTACCAGCAGAATTTAGTCTTTCATTTTACCTGGGTCTTACAATTTTTTAAGGCTTTTTTTTCTTCACTGTCATTGCACAAAGATCTGTACATTATCCTTGTGCACACTGCTATTGCACCACTGTTCATGCGACGAGCCATTATAGTTCACTTTGTGTGTGTGTGTGTGTGTGTGTGTGTGTGTGTGTGTGTGTGTGTGTGATGGTGGATGTAACACTAGCTCTTCCCGCTAGCAGAAGCATTTCTACATCTACTTCCTTTTACTTTTAGCATCCTAAATAATTCTTTAAGAACAGTGATAATTTTTTTGTCATGATCCATACACACTGATAGTGAACCATGGACACCTGTATGTACAGTATACTCATCCCAGAAAGACACACTTCCAGTGTGACAGATATCCTTACCCTGGACCTCTCCTCCAGTTTGGTCATCATGACGACGTTGGCACTGCGCTGTTCCCAGATCATCCTCCAGAAGTCCCCGAACGTCTCCGGCAGAGCGCCCTGCGTGGCAATGTAGGCATTCTGCTTCCGGTAACCGTCGATGTAGTTGGAGTTGATGTAATCGCTGCCTGGTATACCTGCAGACAAGAAAATCAACCAAAAAAAAAAAAGAGGTCAGACTAGAGGCATCATGTACGTATCTTTAAAAGCCTGAAGAGGAGAAATGCCTTTACTGCCTGGCCATGAAGCCAGTACTTAAAGGTTTAGTCCACGATTCCAATCCACTTTTTTGCCAAATTCGTCGTCTTGCTATCCAGTCTGTGTGTGGTTAAAAAAATACCTCCAGTGTTTGTACACAGTCCTGGCTCTGTAAATAGGACACAAACATAGTGGCTCACACCTGAGCAATACACCATTCCAGCCAATCAACACAGTGCTTCAGGATCATGTGAGGGAGGGGTGTCATACAATTGGCTGTTGAGCTTAAATATCAACAATCTTTCCCCAGAATTGCAGACTGTGCCTTTAACCTCACAATTACACGGAGCTAGCGTTTCCAGAGAGGCAACATCTGTGTCTTTTCCGCAGTTTGCGTTTTTTCCCCCTCGCCTCCCCTCTCCTGGGGCTGTTTTGCTGGAGTAGGAAGACATCGGTAGGGGGGCCTGTTTGAAAGCGCTTCCCCCTGAGATCACCGCGGAGGCAGCCGTGCTCCTCGCTAACTCCGACACGTGTAATAACGATGCTCCGGAATCC
>NC_137919.1:3732615-3747615 GCF_963457725.1 Sprattus sprattus
GGGGATGAATCCACGGATCCACAGCTTCTGTCAGTCCTACTGGGCCTTCTTTCAGGCACGAGTTAGAATGAATGCTAACATTTCCCCTGTTTCATCAGACATGCACAGCCACTCAACAGAGGCATTCATTTTTTGGAGGACGTCTTTGTTGTTTTAATATCGGCGAATGACTTTATTGGAAAAAACGGCTTGGTCTGCAATATTGACACTGTTTCAAGGTGTTGAATAGTCCACAATTTGCAATCAGCAAGCTTGTATGAGAATTGGCTTGTATGAAAATTCCTCTGAAATAAAAATATGAAACTTTTTAAAAGGAGACTTTATGGTGACTGTGACATTTCTAAGGCTCTGGAGTCCCCCCACTTGCCCAAGTCCCATTCCATTCCCTCATTCAAGAGCCCATTTCAAAAGGCCTTCCTCAGCTAACCTTCATGAATATTATTCCACTAATTTCACAAGCACATACACTTGAGGAACATATGGCGGACCCAACCTTCAAGATGAACTCCGTAGTAGTGAGTTGGACTGTTGGCTGTTCCTGCAAAGATTTTAGTTCTGTTTTTTTTATATGTTTTCTTCTCTGGACTGTTTATTCACTTTATACGGTCCTGTGATTCTCTAAAGCTTGAAATGAACTAAAAAAGCATAGCTGTGTGTGTGTGTGTGTGTGTGTGCATCAGTGTGTGTGTGTATATCAGTGTGTGTGTGTGTGCGCCTGTGGCAGGGATTACATAATAGCATGTTATGAAGGTAGGATACTCACAGCCTGAGAAATTACAATGCATGCAAAACAATTGCAAATTAGACCGTCTTTTGTTGAACGCATTTAAGTCTGTCATCTTTTTAAGAACAATTTGTCCTGGTTCCCCCAGAGATTCATACCGACAGGGAAAACAGGTTAACTGTGTGTGTGTGTGTGTGTGTGTGTGTGTTTTGCCGTCAGTATGTGTGTCTGCGCGTGTGTGTGAGAGAGAGAAAGGAAAAAAAGAATGAAGGGGCGGAAGAGAGGATGAAACAGTGAAATGGGAAGGAGGAGAGTGAAAGGAAGAGAGGATGAAGCAGTCAAATGGGAAGGAGGAGAGTGAAAAGATGAGAGGATGAAACAGTCAAATGGGAAGGAGGAGAGTGAAGAGAAGAGAGGATGAAACAGTCAAATGGGAAGGAGGAGAGTGAAAAGATGAGAGGATGAAACAGTCAAATGGGAAGGAGGAGAGTGAAGAGAAGAGAGGATGAAACAGTCAAATGGGAAGGAGGAGAGTGAAGAGAAGAGAGGATGAAGCAGTCAAATGGGAAGGAGGAGAGTGAAAAGATGTTTTGTGCTTAGCATGACCTGACCCGCGGTCTTATTCGACTTGAGCACATTTTTTCCCATTTACTTTAATAATAAAATTATTCCGCATCTTCAGTGTCGTTTGGAAATGAAAGGGTGATATGCATCGGCCCGCAGGCAGACTCTCTGGGTTCGACAATTTTCAAATTACAGTTTCCAGACAATCGTACAATAGCTCAAAATTGGAGCCACAAGCCTTAGACAGCCGTCCTGTTTTTATTTATTTATTTATTTATTTTTGACAGAGACAGAAGAAAGAAACAGGAGCAAAAGAAACAGACTGGCAGATATGTTGAATTTCAAATGTAGCTGTTTAATCTCAAAACACCCTCTCTTTCTCTTGTAAGCAAACAGTTTGCCTGAAGGCACAAGAACCAAGAGAGGACCTTAACTGGGATGTTTAACTTGTAAGAACAGCTCTGGACCCCAACTATATAGGTGAATCATGCTATTCCCCTTTTTTCCATCATTAAGCTGAGTCAATAGAGGACAACGATGTCTGGCTAGTTTTAAAGTTACACACACACACACACACACACACACACACACACACACATAATCTATCTTTAAACTATGTGCATTTTAGTGAGGCTTTGGAGAGGCTTTTGCATTTAAGCTTGTGAGCAATTAAGGGGTGTGTTTTTTTTGCAGCCACGGTCCAGGCCAATCGAGGCAAGCCAGAGCAAAAGAAATCCCTTCAGCCAGCAATACCTACACCATGACCCGTACGTCGTGCCAAATAACTATCATTCCTGTCCACAGGTAATGAGAATATTAAAGCTTCCTCCACACATGCTGAAGTCTTTTAGCCGGCCTGGCGCTCGATCAGCGCATGTGACGTATATTTTTGTCGCTTATTTTATCACGAGACGCAGAGTCGTGCCAACTGCCGCGCGGAAAGCACAAGCGCATTGCTTAAAACAGCCGCTTCCGTCTCAGCGGTGAAGCGAGGTATCCGTAAAAAGATAACGACGGGCCGAGATCACAAGCTGACCACAGCCTTCGTGGCTGAGGCTCTCTCTGTGTGAGTCACAACTATCTCTTCCCTACCCTTTTTGTATTTTTTTTTGGTCTAGGCTGTTTTCCTGCTGTGCTAAAAATGCACTGCCCAGCATATGGCCATATGCTGCATTATGAAGGATATGATCATAGCTCGTCAAACACATTTGGTCCGACCGAGCTCATAACTCATAATGATGACTTTATCACCTCATTTTAATCTCCCCGTGTCACATGGCCAGACCATTTGAGGGTAAATCTTTAGTTAAGCCAATGTATTTTCAACCAAATATGTTGGAACAGTGGGTCGCTACATTGACCGTAATGAAATACGAGGCTTGTTTATTTTTTTCGTCGTCGTCGTCTTCTTTTCTTTTTTTCATTGTGCCCCTAAAATTACTTTCCCTTTTCTCAGGAAAGAGAGAGGGAGGAAAAAAGGGCTCGGAATCACAATTCCATGGCTTTAAGCTGCAATAACTGCCAGGTCTGCTTGGCGGCGAGCCACCGCATGACCTCATATTTTCGGAGAGGAGGCACAAAGGAGGAGGCCAGACCGCAGTCCCCTGGCGCACCGTTCCTCTGGGGAGGGGTCACACTCTCGTGTCACACTTTCCCTCCCTCCCCTCCCTCCTTTTTATTCTCCCTTTCTCTCTTGTATTCTCTCTCTCTTGTATTCTCTCTCTTCTGCTCATTCTCTCTATTTTACTTTCCTGTCTCTATGCCCATCTATGCCCATCTCTCTCTCTCTCTCTCCCTCCCTCCCTCCCTTTTATTCTCCCTTTCTCTCTTGTATTCTCTCACTCCTTCATTCTCTCTATTTTACTTTCCTGTCTCTATGCCCATCTATGCCCATCTCTCTCTCTCTCTCTCTCCCTCTCTCTGTATTCAGTAATGGTCTCTCTCTCTCTCACTCTGACACACTCTCTCACCCTTTCTTTTTTCTCTCTATTACTTCTCTGCTCCTTTTCTTCTCTCTATCACACACACACACACACACACTCTGTCCTCACTTTCGCTCCCTCCATCCCATTGTCAGTCTCACACTCTCTCTTCCCCTCCCTCCCTCCCTCTCTCTCTCTGTCTCCCTCTCTCTTCTCCTCCCTCTCTCTCTCTTTCTGTCTCCCCCTCTCTCTAGTGACCCAGCTGCACCTGCTTGTTTAGTCTGCCTGGCACCGTCTCTCCAGGTAATCCATCTATTGATGCCTGTTTAATACGGTCCTCAGAACGAACCCGAGCACTGAAAGAAGAAACAATGTCGTCACAAAAGAGAAAGAAAAGAAAGAAAGACAAACGATGTCATACACACGGCTCACTCCAATCAGAAGCATACGCTCTCGCCACCCTGTGTCTTGCGTTGGGCGGCGGGCTCTTCAAATTTAGGCCAATGGGCCGACGCGCGGCTGTAAAGCGAGTGCTTCCCCTTCAGCCACAGGCAGATTAATGGCTACCTGAAAAACCCCGTTACACAACCGAGGCCGGAGCTTTAGGCACATTAGGCAATTCTGCAGATTTGGGCTGGGCCCGGGGGATTCTGGGAACTACACTTTTAAGCCCTTGTGAGCTGTCGTGCTGATGTCCAATGACAAGAGAACAGCGTATGATGCAGACTGTTTTTTTTTTCTTTCTTTTATGTGTCTCTCTAAGAACAAAATCAATGTTTCCTGCTCCTGTAGGCTCGCCAGTTCGTGTATGAAATTGCAACCATACTGTATTCCGTGAAATAATTTCAACACCTTGTCAGATACAACACCTACGCAGTTTACAAGCACAGAACATGTGAAGTTTTTCATAGACTTTGTGGGTGTTTCGCCATACCTCGTACTCCTGGGAGAACTTGAGGTTGTCGTTGGCTTTGAGGCGCTCGAGGTGGTCTGCCAGGTCCAGAATGGGGATGGGTGGGTGGTTGGCCATACCTGTGGACGAGATAACGACGATGCAGAGAGTTAGCCATATGTAGGTGTGCCAGGGAGCAGAATATAGACTCTCTGAGTCTCTGAAAGATGTGTGTCAGAGGAAATGGAAAGAACGTGAGAATTTTTTTATTTTTTATTTCAGGCCAGTTTGTCCACTCAAAGCAGTAGCATGCTCGTAAGGAGGTGGGAGGAAGAGGAGAAGGAGGAGAGGGAGAAGAGGAGACAGAGGAGGAGGAGGAGGTATGGACACGGAAGCCAATGACAGGTCATTGAGCTCACTCTCCCAACAGCGCACTCCTGAGAAGTGTGAGAGAAGAGTGTGTTATTCACACAGAAAGCGACGAGTTAGCGTGGTTAGAGCGAGTGAACATGAATTACGAAAAACAAACAAAGAAACAAACAAAACAACTAAACTAGCTGAATGCGGATGTTGTTGCTTTGAGTTATGACATGGGTCTACAGCTATCATCAGTTCATCCACCTGCCATGGCATTACATTTAAAGCACACTATTTTATGTTGTGTAATGGTTGTGAAGTTGACTAAAAAGATGCCCAAAAATAAAAAGAAGCGAATAATATATATATATACATATATAAAAAATCCAGAGTAGGAAACGAAAGAGAGAAAGATGGTGGTGAATGCGTAAACAAGACCAACTAACTTGACAAATGAAGGTTACTGGGGTAACCGCAAACGCCTGAACCTGTGAAAGAAATCAGGGAGGAGGGGCGGGTAAATAATAAATGTCGCAGACGTCGAAGCAATGTGGTGGTCTCTCTAGAAACAAGGAAGGCCTGACTAGCATGAGCTAAGTGTGAAGTCATATTGAGAGCTATTAACTAGTGATGTTGGTTAGCATGAGCTAAGTGTGAAGTCATATTGAGAGCTATTAACTAGTGATGTTGGTTAGTAGAACAACACAGTTTCATGCTAAAGGCTAAAAGCTAAGGCACATGTCCATGCATACACACTATAAAAGCAAACAAGCATTTTTTTTTGTCTTTTTTGTTTTGGGTCACAGACAGAACGGACAAATGCTGTTACAAAAGGCAAGGCAAGGTCATTTCACACACAAACACAAACACAAAACGGCATCAACATAGACACTGAAAATCATGGTTTGCACCCCCTCATCACAGCACACTGGTACACTAGTACACTTCCTCGCGTCCTGCTGGGTAATGGCAGTGATGTTCAGCGGGCCTCTCCCTCATCCAGTAACCGAATTCAATTGAAGGGCACTTGTGCCTGACTGACCCTGTGCCCTGAGATGGGCCTGAGAGTAGTGGCTGGCTGACTGGGAGATTAAATAGGGGGTTTGGAGCAACTGAAGTGCAGACAGGAAACAAGGACTTGGACCATTTCCTCTTGACAAATCGAGGTGTTCTTCATTTTGCAGAGACAAAAGTTAGTTCGCTTCACTCCTGGAAGGGTTAGGGACATTCACGTAATGGAGAGGCAACTCTGGCTTTGCCTCTCCACTTTTCAAGGGGTTAAGAGTGGGGGGGAGGTGTCCCAGTGTGTGGCTAATAGTCTTTCATCTGCGCCACTGCTGACAAAAGTGGGCATTAGCTAATGGAAAAGGCGAGGTGGGGGGGGGGGGGGCGGGGAGGGGTGGGCGGGTGGGTAGGGTGGGAGAGAGCACACAAGTGCCCCTATCTCTGTCCACTCAAGATCCATTTCCAGCATCGGTGACAATGAAAGTGCCATCCGTCGAGTCCAGCTGCGCTGCGCCATGCTAGCATCAAGCACCCTTAAGATGAGAGGAGGGGAGGGGAGGGGAGGAGAGGGGTAATGGTTCGGCTGGGTTGATGGAGACTGAGGAGGAGGAGGAGGAGGAGGAGGAGGGGGGGGGGAGGGAAGGCGAGAAGAAGTGGATATCAATGTAGCGCCACTGAAACGAGGGATGTTAATGGACTGAAAGATGTCTCTAGCGCCCTTTGGAGGGGTACAATGTGCCACTCCTGAGAGTCAATCGGCCAACATTAGGCGCGGAACCAGGTGAATATCCAGGTGTAGGAAGCGATGAGTTCCAACGGGAATGGCGCATAGAGTGCTTCTGGGCGCCACGCGAGTAATACCACTCAAAAGCGAAGCCCCAGCCAGCCGTGGGACATAGCTGGTGAACAGATTGAGCCATGCACTCGTCTTTGGAGAGGAGAGGAGAGGAGTGGGGAGGAGAGGAGAGGGGAGGAGAGGAGGGGAGAGGAGAGGAGGGGAGAAGAGAAGAGAAGAAGAGAGGAAAGGAGAGAAGAGAAGAGAGGAGAAAGAGGAGAGAAGAAGAGAGGAGAGGAGAAGAGAGGAGAGGAGAGGAGAGGAGAGGAGAGGAGTGGAGAGGAGAGGAGAGGAGAGGAAAGGAGAGAAGAGAAGAGAGGAGAAAGAGGAGAGAAGAAGAGAGGAGAGGAGAAGAGAAGAGAGGAGAGGAGAGGAGAGGAGAGGAGAGGAGGGGAGAGGAGAGGAGAGGAGAGGAGAGGAGAGGAGAGGAGAGGAAAGGAGAGGAGAGGAGAGGAGAGGAGAGGAGAGGACAAGAGGGCCAAGGCAACAGCAGCAGGGCGACCATTCTGTCCGGTTGCAATGGCTGACCCGAATAATACGGCTGTCGTCATGGCGCTGATTGCCCCCCTTCCCCCGACCACCTGTCACCCTCGGTGGTGCCAGCGAGCACACGCAGGAAAACACGGGTTAAGCATGAAAGCAGAGGTCTAGTGCAAAGCCGCTGTCTTCCAGAGGACAAATGGGCTGTGACTGCTGTCATTTCCCACAAAAAGGAGAAGAGAAAAGGGAGAAAAAGAGGGGGAGAGAGCCAGGACAGTGATGCCGGGTCAGGAGCGGCTGATTCTCTTCACCGACGGCGGGTGGTAAAGGTCGAGGGCAGCTGACACGTTTACAGCAGCAGCTTGTCCGTCTTTTTTTCTGTCTTTTGCTAATTCCTTCCGTTTCCTCCTTTCTAACAGTTCACACAGTGCAGCCTATCCTCTGTCCTGCTCCTAGACTGAAATGTGATTTAGGTTCTATTCTCCTTACAAAGTGCTCATTTATATTTTTGTTTCGAACTATATATATTTTGAAAAGTATGATATATAAATAATATTCAAGGTTTCTGGGGGTGTTATTTTTCATGTCTCTGGGACAAAATCTTGGGTTAGAGATTTAATGGCATATTGACAAACCAGACCGAAGGGATGTACATATGTAACACCTCCTCTGTCCAGACATCGAGGAACTGTTGCACCGAGGAACTGTTGCCTTCCCTCGACTCAACATCTTGGTCGTTGGAATCACCAACATTATGATCGTGGAATCACCAAACATATTTGGTGGAGGTGTTAAGTCCCCAGAAGGTGACCACAATGAAAAATTGGCCTTTCTCCACCCGATCATTCTCCGAACTCAACCTTACGTTCCTGACATCACAAAATGGGATATCGACACTTAGGGAGATGTATGGCATTCACTGTCTCCACCAGCTGTGCTCGGAGAGACAGAATCGACCACGAGGAGCGTTTGTCACTGTCCACCTGGTTTCTGTGTCGGAAGGGCATGTCCAACAGCTTATCTGACTTTGAGAACACCGACTCTAAATGTCTTGGCACAAACGGCACCTTGAGCAACGTTAACCTTGTACTCAGGTGTGCAGCGTCAGCGAATCTGAACGGGACGCCCCATATGGTTTGGGGGGCTAGTCTCCTCCCCCGGGAGAAATGATGATAAGCTTACAGGTAGCATCATTTCGCCCTTCATTTGAACCTGAATAGCCTCACTGCAATTTACCTGAAGATTTAGAATGGTATCTTCCTTTTACATTCGTTTCTCTAGCTCCTGATTATGAAATAAATATATCTCTTTATACCTCTTAAAATATTTTTTTTAGATCATTTGTATCAATATCTCTTTAGTCGTGTGTGAGGAGATCAAGATCTTGGGTCGTAGAAATGTGCCCTGTATCCTCCTGTCCAAGTGTAAGAATCCAATACAAACAGACTATAACACTACACCTGGGAAACATATGGTACCGAGCAGTTTACATCATACTCACCCCAAAACAATAAAACAAGACTGACTGTGTGTGGTGTGGATGAGAACGATGCACATTCCACATCACAAAATGCCCGCACAAGGCTTAATCCATCCATAGCGTTGTGATCTGAGTTTCCCCGCAGAATATGAAGGTGAAATGGGAAACAGGCGTTGTTCACCTGGCGTTTGAAAGTTGAGCCTCCGTAGCTCCACGGGGTCTGTGGGGTGGTGAGAGGGCATCTCCTTGCTGTGCGGCAGGCTTCCTTTCCTGGCTTCCGACTCGGCACGTTTCCTGTGGAGAGGAAGGCAGAGTGGACAGTCAACAGTGTGTGTGTGTGTGTGTGTGTGTGTGTGTGTGTGTGTGTGTGCGGTTCCTGTGCAGAGGAGGCAGAGTGGATAGTCAACAGTGTGGAGCCTTTGGGAAGCGGTAGTCAGACATTGTCAATATGACCTCTATGTGTGTGTGTGTGTGTGTGTGTGTGTGTGTGTGTGTTAAAGTGTTTGTCACCAGCACTCGTAGCTATCACTCATTACTCACCTCACCCCTCTTTCACATTCTAATGCAAACGGCCTCTCTTCTATAGTTTACCCAGTCTACCAAAGCGCATGTTCACTGCATGTGTGTGTGTGTGTGTGTGTGTGTGTGTGTGTTACATGGGTGTGAGATAAATTGCTCCGTAAGCAGAATTTGAAACTGAAATAACCTCCAATCTCCGACCAATCGTCTTTCTGCTCTCCTTCAGAGCAGCCTCATACATTTACCTTTGATAAGATCACAAAGTGATATCATGACGCATGACAAGATTTATAGATTACGGGAGAAATAATTATACCTGCAGATTATCTTCCGATACATAACTAATCCATAGGCTTTTGATATCCCTATACTACCTGATTTACATCGTAGGATTGATGTAAGCTTAAAAATCCGCTAAGATGAATTCCAGGAACTTTTAACGTTAACGGGGGTGGCCTCGGTTGACACACTAAACGTAACGTGATTACACAGCTTTACACCAATACACACCACACACACCACACCACACACACTACGTACACTAGGATATTCTGTGGAGTCATCCAGTTCATTACTGACCGTGGATTATCTTTTACTTAGTGTGCATTTACGGCTAAAAAGCCAAGTAAAAGACCCGATCGACCTTTATGACTGGAAGATGTAAGCGCATGAGGACGAAAGCGATGAAAAGCTGACAAGAGCAGTGGGGTTTGGAGAAACACCAACCCCGTCTCTTCAGTAATGTGAGAAACAATGAAGGGGATGAGATCTGATGAGTCTGCTTAGCAAAGCCTCTCCACTAGGCCTCAGGCTTTCTGCGTCACAGATCTGATCAGATCACAGGAGAAATAAACCATAGAAACCACAGCCTTGGGGATCATGAGATCATGCAAGTAAAGTCTGTGAGGTTTAGAGACAACATGAGACCAGACGGTGAGTCCACAGCGGGAGGATGGAGATGGTCCAGATCTGGAGATGTAGCCACGTGTGTGTTTGTGTGTGAGTGTGTGTGTGTGTGTGTGTGTGTGTGTGTGTGTGTGTGTGTGTGTGTGTGTGTGTGCGTGTGTGAGTGTGCGTGTGCGTGTGTGCGTGTGTGTGTGTGCGTGTGTGTGTGTGTGTGTGTATTCTAGTTTGTGTGCACATGCCTCTGCTTGCAAGAGTATGTGTGTGTGTGTGAGAGAGTTTCAGGGTGTAAGTGTGTCTGTTCCTTCATAGGTACGTGTGTGTGAGTGGTGTATAGATGGGACAAGTTCACTTAAATGACAGTGGGTGACATTCCCAGATCAATGAGAAACAGCAGGGGTGCCTTGAGGTGCAGGCAAGACTGGTCAGGCACAGATGAAATAGAGTGTGTGTGTGTGTGTGTGTGTGTGTGTGTGTGTGTGTGTGCGAGAGAGTCTGTGAGTGTGTGTGTGTGTGTGAGTGTGAGTGTGAGTGTGAGTGTGAGTGTGAGTGTGTGTGTGTGTGTGTGTGTGTGTGTGTGTGTGTGTGTGTGTGTGTGTGTGAGTGTGTGTGTGTGTGTGTGTGTGAGGTGCAGGCAAGACTGGTCAGACACAGATGAAATAGGTGATCAGCACCGCTGCACACTGAGCTGCTGGCCTAGGAGAGCAGTCATACTGTGGGGAGGGTTTCTGTGTGTGTGTGTGTGTGTGTGTGTGTGTGTGTGTGTGTGTGTGTGTGTGTGTGTGTGTGTGTGTGTGTGTGGAGAGCAGTCATACTGAGGGGAGGGTTTCTGAGGGGTCTCTCAAAGTCACGGAAGGATCTTTGATGGCTGTGTTTCAGGGATGCTACGTCATCGAGTCCCGCCAAAAGGACTGTTCCTATGTCTAAGATCATTCGAATTCTACCAAGGGCCGAGTCCGTTGTTCAGAGAATTTTCAAGGATGCCGTTGGAGTATCCTCTGCATTCTTAAAGCGCCCATAATCATATGCACACGTACCGGAGCCTTTAAAAAAAGAAGTATCACGGAATTTGAAGGCAGGACCTTTTCAATGATGCACCCCTGCACACACTCTAGAGACTAGACTATTCCATTGTTTGTTGTCTAAATGCTAGGAAGGAGTCTTGCCTAGCCTCTGAAGGGCCCGACTTGGAGGGACTAGGAAGGACCCGGCGTCCTATCAAGGAAGCATCCTTGACTTTGAGAAACACCTATGGATCCCTTTGGTGATGATGATACATGTCTAATGTCTCTGCACAGCTTAACAAATGAACCATAAGGATGTGTAGCTGGTCATGCATGTGTGAATGTGAATGTAATTTAGTTTGGCCATGCAATAGCACCCGTATATGTATATCAAGACTGAAACAAAATGTGAATGTTTAATCGCAGAAAAAAAGCAAGGCATTCAACACTGAAAAGCAGAGACATTAGATCTGAATGCTGATTTTATATATATACAGTAAAAAAGAAAAAATATACATATATATTTTAAATGTATAAATAAAATCAGCATTCAGATCTAATGTCACTGCTGTTCAGAAAAAAGAAATACATGTTCAAAATGAAATGTGGTAAAGCCATACATAGCATCTTTCTGCATGACCCTTCATAATGACGAGTGGGGAGTTGTCCGTGTGACAATGTCAAGTGTATCATGAGCTGAAATAAACCTCCTTTGACCCAAAACTAGTGTCGCCATGCTTTCTGAGATTCTGTGTGCACCTATTGTGAGTCACAAGTATAGCACATGAACAACTGATGACAAAGACAACAACAACAACAGATACAGTCTGTGGTGTTTGGGAGTGCAGGGTGCACAACAATGTAATTACAATATTGATAACAGCCTTGACCGGAGAGGGAGTGTGAGGGTATGTGTGGAGGAAGAGGGTGAGAGAGGAGTGGGGAGGGGAGAGGAGGGGAGAAGAGGAGAGAGGAGGGGAGAGGAGAGGAGAAGAGGAGTGGAGAGGAGAGGGGGGAGAGGTGGGGAAAGGAGAGCAGAGCGGAGTAGAGGAGGGGAGAGGAGAGGAGTGGAGGAGTGGAAGAGAGGAGAGGAGGGGAGGACAGGGGAAGGGAAGGGAGAGGAGTGGAGGAGAGGAGACAAGAGGCGGGGAGGGCAGGGGAAGTGAGGGGAGAGTAGGAGAGTGGAGGAGTGGAGGAGAGGAGTGGAGGGGAGGATAGGAAGGGAGGAGAGGAAGGGAGGGCAGGGGAAGGGAGGGGAGAGGAGGAGAGTGGAGGAGTGGAGGAGAGGAGTGGAGGGGAGGGTTTGAACTATTTCCTATCATTTCTTACCTGTCAGGTTTGCTGCTCCAACAGTGAGCACAGAAAGGAGAGATAAAGCATTGAAATTAGCTGTCACCGATGTGTGCACTGTCACCGATGTGTGTGCACTGTCACCAATGTGTGTACCGTCACTGTCTGAAGCATATGCCATGTCTGACAGATTTAACACTGGTTTCGGTAACACTTTATTTGGATAGTACGTATACAGCGATTTACAGAGGGCTAGTTGAAATTCAAGTTGTCATTCTGAATTTTCACTGAACAATTGATCCCTTTAACCAAACCCAAACCCTAACCTTAACCTGTACTTTACAGAGTTTCAAGAGATAGTTTGTTGATTATCTGAGCGTTTCTACTGCGGGACCATACAAATAAAGCGTGGCCGCCCTTTTCTCTTGTTGTGAGACGGTGGTTTAACTAACATCATCGCGGTAGTTAAGGCCGTAATATGCACATTAGTTTGACTGGCGGTGGGACGTGCATCACAACGCCACATGAAACGTGTGATTACACCGCCTTGGGGTTTCTGCCTCAGTGCCCGAAGGCTGTCATTCTGTAACATGTGTGTGTGTGTGTGTGTGTGTGTGAGAGAGAGTGTTTTGTGTTTGAAGGCTGTCATTCTGTAACATGTGCAACCGACCAGGCAGTTTCCGTTCCTCTCAAGCAAAAACATGGGCCCCAGACCTGTCTGTGTTTTATATTCAAATCGTTTCGCAGGAATGTTTTTTTTTTTTCACAGAACAAATGTGATGTAATCTTAGAGAACATTAAAACATAATTACTCAAATTCTACCATCAAAACGCATAAAATGACCCACTCTTTTGCAGCCATCATTGCAGATAAAGGAAACTTTGACAGGAGAGACAGACAGAGAGAGAAAAATAGATTTTATTTGAGTTTCGACTGGCAGCAGCCTGGCTTCCTACAAACACAGCTCTGCCATTTAGTCTATTAAGCCCTCAGCTTGCTGGTCACAATCAGAACGATGCTTCAGTCGCCATGGAGGCGCAATTACCCACTCTCCTCCACTCTCCTCCGCCACGCGCTCCAGCCAATGACTCACGCCCGCGCCAGACGCATAATGGACTGCAGGGGAATTAGCCAGGCTCTCTCTCTCCCTCCTCCCTCTCTCTCTCTCTCTCTCCCTCCTCCCTCTCTCTCTATCTCTCTCTCTCTCTCTCTCCATCTCTCTCTCCCTCCTCCCTCTCTCTCTATCTCTCTCTCTCTCTCCATCTCTCTCTCCCTCCTCCCTCTCTCTCTATCTCTCTCTCTCCATCTCTCTCTCCCTCCTCCCTCTCTCTCTCTCTCACTCTCTATCTCGCTCTCTCCATCTCCCTCTCTCTCTATCTCTCTCTCTCTCTTGCTCTCTCTCTCTCGCTCTCTCTCTCGCTCTCTCTCTCGCTCTCTCTCTCGCTCTCTCCATCTCTCTCTCTCTCGCTCTCTCCCTCCCTCCCTCCCTCCCTCTCTCCCCATCTCTCTCCCCTCTTTCTTATTAGGTGTGAATGCTGGACTCCATATCTACAGATGCTGGACAGCAACTTTGTTTCTGTCCATTTAACTCCTTCCTATTTTTTTCCCAGCCGGTGGTTGAAAGCAGAGCAGACTCTCTAAATTGAGATTCCTGAGACTACCATTAATGTGTTTAGCGCTGTGACTCTGATAGAGAGTGATGTTGTGTAAATGGCTTTTTATTATTATTATTTATTAGAGGCATTTCCATATATTCTACTGTGTTTCATCTGCTATCTATCAGCCTCTGCACTGGTCCATAGTATTGGCTATAGTATATAGCACTCCGGTACAGGGCGTGGTTCTCATCAGAACTAAAACAGACCCTGACAGGTGAAATACGTCACAGTTATGCACTGGGAACTCTGAGCTTGGCCATGGCATTGACTCTTTGATTACTGTGTAAATCTGCCATGGGATTACCACCCACCCCACACACACACACACACACACACACATACATACACCGAACACACACACTCACACACACGCACACACACAAACGTACGCATGCATGCACACCACGCGCACACACACACACACACACACACATACACACACACACACACACACACACACACACACACACACGCACACACACACACACACACACACACACACACACGCACGTTCATGTGGGTAGGACCATGTTGTTTCCTTGGGGCTGAGAGGACCTCTGAGGACAGCTTAAGGGTGTCTCTGTTTGTGCCTGACTCAAACCCCAGGGCTGCTTAAAATCTGTTTGGTTTCTTTTTTGAACTGCCTGTCAAAAACCTCTTCCCTGTCACAACGCTATGACGTCTCACAAGAAGAGAGCCATGAGACAAGAGATCACTGGCTGTCAGGAGCTTGAGTGATCAAAGGACGGAAGAGAATACGAGTGTGAATGTGAGACGGAGATGAGTCGTACACACGCCCCTGATCGAGGAAGCTGGGAAATGGCTTCTAGTATGTTCTGTGAGGAGCCAAGGCACCGGCACCGGGGCGGAATGGCGGGCTGGGGTGAGTGGTAGGGGTCATTTCAGTTTATCCCTCGTGCACACACACACTCACACACACACTCTCACACACACTCTCATACACACTCCCACTGATATGCAGCATCGCTCAGTGAGCTTTTGACAAATGAGTTGTGACAGGCAGCAGCTTTTTTCCCCACAAGGGCTCGAGAGTGTGTGCTTGTGTGTGTTAAAGTGTGTGAGTGTGTGTCTAGGGTTCTCAAAACCATGTCTCTTCCGATCTGTGGATCAGCTCCCCCTTGTAAGTATTTAATGCGGTGTGTGTGTGTGTGTGTGTGTGTGTGTGTGTGTGTGTGTGTGTGTGTGTGTGTGTGTGTGTGTGTGTGTGTGTGTGTGTGTGTTTATCCTCACCTCTTGTAGAGCAGGATGGCGATGACTATGCAGATGATGAAGACCACGGCGAGGACAGGCCCCACCACCCATAGCAGACCCTCCTCTTCATCGATGATGGGCTGGGGGTCGTTGT
>NC_137919.1:3760115-3762615 GCF_963457725.1 Sprattus sprattus
GGAATGGATGGAGAGAAGGAGAAAGGGAGGGATGATGGAGGGATGGATGGAGGGAGGGAGGAAGGAAGGGAGGGAGGGAGGGATGGAGGAAGGGAGGTATGGATGAAGGTAGGGAGGAATGGAGGGATGTATGGAGGGAGGGATGGAGGGAGGAAGGGAGGGAGGAAGGGAGGGATGGAGGGATGGATGGAGGTAGGGAGGAAGGGAGGGATGGATGGAGGGAGGAAGGGAGAGAGGGAAGGAAGGAGGAATGGATGGAGGGAAGGAGGAAGGTATGGATGAAGGAAGGGAGGGATGTATGGAGGGATGGATGGAGGGAGGGATAGGGGGAGGGGGGGAGGACCATGCAGCAAATGCTCAGGGTTACAGTGTACAGATCCAGGATCCATGCCCACCGGCTGAAAACTATAGTCTACTGTCCAAAACTATGAACTATTCCTGTACAATATAAAAAATATTTCTGTACAATGCAACTGTCAAACGCACCTCCATACAGAGGACATTATAAATATACAAGTTATAAAGATAAATACATTTTACATTTTTAATTTAAATAAATATATTAAGTGCATAGAGTGCCTCTTCTGTCACTTTGACTTTGCTTGCTGCTTTACATATTAAGTATGGGCTTTGCTGCTGACGGCCACTGCTGCACAGCATCTGGTCATAAGCTTAGAGAAGTCATGGGACTGGGAGTGTGTGTGTGTGTGTGTGTGAGTGTGTGTGTAAGAACACTATATATCTACATAACTAGGGAGGATACATCGTGTTCAGGAAAAGTCAAATTTGACCTGTGCTTAATATTTGTCAAATGACATTGCAAGTTTGATTGGATTTCCACATTTAAATGCATAGCAAATTGTGTCTAAGTCCTGCAAAGTCCTGCTATTATTCTAGTCTTAATTTTGAATGAAACAGAGTTGACACCAAAAGTATGGATGCATTATAATTTAATTAATTGCCAGCTGTGTGCCGTAGGCAAGATTCTAGATGTTTCTGCATGTCTGGATATATGAACTGAGCTGTGGGTTCCCAAATAAAAAAGAGTTTTATTCCAGTAGGCCGAAACTTTGCCGTGATCATTCTGACCTAATAATGATAAGTGATGTACAATAACATAGCAGAATGGTAAAACACGGTAATATTGTACTTCTACATGTTCTTTGAATGTCATTCTGTTTCTAATTTCAATTTGAAACTCTTATCATTTGAAAGGGCTCGTCTACAAAACAGTGTGACCTTCACACCAAGTCTTTAGCTAATCTTTAACGCAATGCTAATGCTAACAAAATGATACGCAGACATTTCCCCGAGCGGCACACTTCCGTGAACGACACCTCCGTGCTACTTCGCTCACCGTGAACGGCTGCGCTGGATTGTAGTTGTCAGGAATCTCCCAGGTCAGCAGAACAGAGGTCTTCGTGGCAGCTTTCACATGGAAATTTTTTGCAAACACTGCTAAAAAAAAGGGGGTGTGGATGATTTAGACACAAGGGCGTGGGGTGTGGGGTGGGGGAGGGGGCAAAGCACAAACATGCCTCTCACTGTACTGCTGGCTTCCTTGGTTGGTTAGATTTACCCCAAGCCTTACCTGTACCACGACATCCAGGCCTGTCACCTCACAGGATCTACCTGTTACTGACTTCCTTACCTTGAGAAGGCCAGCAGCTGTCTGGTGTTTTTGGATCCAGACTTTTACCCAAGGCTGCATAGTTACTTGTGTTTTTATCGTTACGATTGCTTGGAACACACACAACGAAAAACTGAGACAAGCGCATTTCATAACAGAGCTAGTTGTTGGTTCGCCATCTTGGTTCACACCCCCTAACCTTCCTTAATGAAGCTGTTGAACTGAAATGAATCACAGACAGTTGAAGGAGGAGGACATGTTATCGTGGTGGTGAGAGAGAAGGAGAAACAGGGCTGAGACCATTATTTTGTCAGTTCAAAGGAGGAGTGCACGTGTCACAGGAGGTGTGCACGTGTGAAAGGAGGTGTGCACTGGGCGTTTTGTGCTGTTTTTGGTTCTGCTCTGGGGAGAGAAAAGAGGGGGGGGGGTAGCTCTGAAGCTGGGTAGATGGGGGGGGGAACGTCCTACCTTGATCCACGGGCTGTGTTCTGAACTGCACACTGGGGCTATACGGCCCGGGGCCCTTGCTGCTGAAGGCACACATTTTGATATCGTACGTGGTGTCGGCACGCAGGCCGTCCAGCGTCACGACCGACTCGGGGGCCTTGATGAAGAGTTCGGAGGGGCTCTGCGGGCTGTTGATGTCCTTGTACTGCAGAGCGTACCGAACGATGCCACCGTTTCGCTCGGCCAGCAGCACCGGCTGCCAGCTCACCTGAATGGTGGTGGCGGTGGCCGCCTCGGCAGCGATGGCCTGCGGGTAGCCGCTGGGCACGTCCTCGGAGGTGCTGATCTCCTTGACCGTCTCCTCGCCGAAGCCCACCTTGTTGCGGGCGGACAGGCGGAAGATGTAGGAGGCGCCCTTGTGGA
>NC_137919.1:3767615-3795115 GCF_963457725.1 Sprattus sprattus
GTAAGGATGGTAGTGGGAACGAACAAACACAAAAGAAAAAAAAGGAGAAGGGAAAATAAATGGATAATAAAAATGAAGACAAAACACAAGGACCAAACACATGTTTTAAGCAAAATGGTGTGTGACAAAAAAAACAAGGTTTCACATATTAAGATGGAGAGAAATGTCAAAGACCAACAACTTGGATATCCCATGGTGATAAACAGAAGAAACTCACAGATTGAAAATGTATGGATGGGATGAAACCTTCACAATAGGAAACCTACCTTTGTTAATTTACGTTTCTCCCTACATATTACTATGCTATACCAGACATGATTAATCAAATATCCTGCAATGATCTAAATTCGCATAACTCTATAAATAAACCATGAGTAACTACTGTAAATGTATAACCAGAAAAAAAATACATTAATAGTATCCCTATTGTAACCCAAATCAAGTAAAAACTAATATTATTTGAATATAAATAATATCAAATTCTTCAAGCATTTATCCAAGCAGTTACCATCAATCCAAAATCATAAAGGTTGATGTTATCAGCTCGATTAGAGTTGAAAATACTGTGTTGCTCACCAACCTTTCCGAAGCCTGTTGGTTTGTGGTAAAAGCCTGATAGCTCGACACTGAGACTGCTCCGAGGAAGCAAGACTGAAGTGTAAACACTCTCAACGCGTCGCCATGCCAACCATGCAAATGCTTGGCTTGGCTCACTGCGGTTCATACTGTTAGCATACTGTTAGCATATTGCATGGGCTTTACCTACCGGCCATCTTGAAAGCTTGACTGTTGGATCTACTTCTGATACTTACCCGTCCTCTATCACCTTGGCCTTACCAAGGACCCCAGATTTATTTTCAAAGTGTGAATAAAGTCTAATTATAAAATGACTGGCTTGAAAAGGATGTTTGTAGATTAACATATTTTGGCCACTAATTGTAATTTTTTTTGTATGTCCTAGGTATAAATCGGAGGTCCTTTTTTGTGTGCAATATTTTGGGTTACAGTTACTGCATTTGCATTTGAGCTTGCCACAACTATTTACGTGGTTTCCTTTTGACACCAAGAGACCCGGGGAAGAGAGTTTCCCTGTTTATTACTAGGCACTACGGCATAATCTCACTCCATTACTACAGTCCCTTTGAATAGATGCAGAAAGCCCAATCGCAATATGCGAGCACAGTATTGTGGTTGACATTGGATGTCAAAAGACAAGGTTTTTTCTTTTTCTTTTTGTGACGGGCTGCTTTCGCCCTTAACTCTAATCACAAGGAAGAGTGTTGGATCATTGTCGAGAACCCAAATGAATAATTCAAGGCTTTATTATTGGTCCGTGTCAAAAGATCTAACTTGTCAAAAGCAGAGGCTGCAGGACTAGCAGAGTTGGAGTAAATGAGGTGACCTTGTCGATTGACTTATCCGCACACCACGGGCCACAGGCGAAGTCCGCACACCCTGCTCGGAATGAGCGTGGAGTGCGGTGCCCGTTTGACCTTCAAACGCTTGGGTTTGGCCCAAGACGCTTCAAAGCGATTCCTTTTTCGAAAAACACCAGCCCAAGTGCTGCGGTATCATCGTCTCTATAGGGGCTAACGCAGCTCAGGGCTCTTTTAATGCGTTTTCAAATATAAAACCTGTTTTTAATATTTCTTATGTTTTTTTTTTAATTGGTTCTTTTTGGCACATGTTTATCTCTGTAGGTGCCTTGTCTTGGGCCACGTCTGAGCCTACGAGACGGAAGGAGACCTACGTGTCTGGGGCGTCTCAGCTGAGATCTCGTTGGTGTAGGCTCCCACGCCGTGCTTGCTGCGCGCTGCCAGCTGGAACGTGTACGTGCTGAAGGGCTTCAGGTCCTTCAGCAGGAAGCTGGACGTGGGCTCGAAGCTCACCCTCTTCTAGAGGCAGGGGGGGGGGGAGACACAACAGAGGATCTCAGACACAAGAGACTACAAGTGGACTGACAAGTTCGCTTAATAATGCGCGTGAGACAGACAGTTTACTAAGGTTTAATCAAATGCTCACCCCCTATCTGACCCCCGCACCCCACATTCACTCCCTCATCCTATTGGTCCCATGCCTATCAACATACGGCTTCCTATTGGTTAACATACATGTCAATCAACTGTTATCAGTAACATTGAACAATACTACATGGACAAGACCCACTTTGACCCTTTGACCCACTAGACCCTTTGTTTGGATGTTTTAACTGTGAGGTTAAAATCAGTGTAGATGCTGGTTAATACATGTAACTGGGGAGGGGAGGGGGGTTAAATTAAAACTTAAAATGTTTAATTCAAAACTACAACCAGCACCTGCACTAGAACTACAACTATGTTTGCTTTGTTTGTATTGTGTATCTTCCACTTGAGATATCAAATACAATGTGAATGCATAATAGTATATGCCGAAATGTACATTTGGTCAAAACATGTCAAAAACAAAAGTGGTCAAAAAATACTTTAATTCTTTGTTTGTTTGTTTGTTTTGTACCACGGGGCTATATTTAGTATAGATGCTGGTAAAGAATGGTAGGTGACACAGGTGGGCGGGTAAAGGTCATCTAAAGAGACTATTTCATTGGGTTTCACAAGCTGGGTAATGGTGCTAAGAGCCAATCAAAGACACATGCCTCCTCTTTGTCATCCTTCTTCCTGTAGAGCAGCTCATATCCTGTGATCTGGTTGTCCTGGCCGCTCTGAGACGGTGCGACCCACGACAGCAGGACGCTCGTCTCAGACTTGGCCTCCGCCTTGAAGTCCGTTGGCTGGGATGGAACTGGAATAGCAAAAAGTAGAAAAAAAAAACGAAAAAAAAAAAGAAGTTAGCTGAATGGATATACAGTTTAACGGCTGAACCGAATGGCTGCTGATTTTTTATTTTTTTTCCCCGCTATGAATTGAAATTCATGCTCTGTCGTTTCTCGTGAATCAAATCAGGCATTACACAAAAGGCGATACTGCAGGCAGGGAAAACTTGGCACTGCGCTGTGCTTGGAGATTACGATTGTTTACGGCTGTGGTCAAAATGAAAAGAGCCATTTATTTTTCTCAGCCCAATGAGAGTGAGAGAAAAAAGAGTGATACAGGAGGAGAGAAATGGAGTGATACAGAAGGAGAGAAATGGAGTGATACAGAAGGAGAGAAATGGAGTGATACAGAAGGAGAGAAATGGAGTGATACAGAAGGAGAGAAATGGAGTGATACAGGAGGAGAGAAATGGAGTGTGAAATACAAAAAAGGAAAGATGGTGTGAGAAAAGAAAAAGAATGAAAAGAAAGAAAGGGAGAGGAGAGAAAGGGAGAGGAGAGAAGAGAGAAAAACAGAGGGAGAGAGGGGGAGAGAAAGAGAGATACATATTGGCTGTCTCCCTGCCATAAACAGAGGGACAGCCAATAGAATGACATCATTTAAATCATGTGTTTTTTTTATTATTTCATTGTTTCCACTTCTTCCTTCTGATGTCTCTGATATCAGTTTGTGCACACAGTGTAAAACACAACCCAGTGCAACGTTATGGTCATGCCAGTGAAGCTTTTTGTTTAGAGTTTGGAAATATGGAGAGACAGAGAGAGAGAGAGAGAGAGAGAGAGAGTGAGAGAGAGAAAGAGAGAGAGAGAGAGCGAGAGAGAGAGAGAGAAAAAGAGAGACAGAGAAAGAGAGAGGGGCTTTTGACCTCACCTCCAGTCTTGGTGATGATCTGCAGATCTGAAGACATTGGTCCATCGCCCACGGACGTGTAGGCCAGCACCTTGATGTAGTAGGTCTTATTGGGTGTCAGGCTCTGGATGGTGAGAAAGTTGGAGGTTCGGACGATCTGCTTCTCCCACTGGTTGACTGCCTGCGTGGGGTCGTTGGTGTAGTAGACCCGGTAGCCCATGATCTGCCCGTTGGCCTCCTCCGGCTCGTCCCAGTGGATGATGGCAGTGGTGCCGCTCAGCATGCGACCCCTGACCTGTCGGGGGGCGGTGCTGGGCGCCTGCTCGGCCGTCTTGGCCTCGATGGCGTCGCTGGACGGCCCGCGGCCGATGTTGTTGACGGCCACCACGCGGAACTCGTAGTCGGAGTAAGGGCTGAGGCCGCCGACGCTGTAGCGGGTGGTGGCTACGCCGTCGATCTCCTTGTATGGGTCCTCGGAGTTCTTGGACTTGTGCTGGATGATGTAGTAGGACACGGGCTCCGGGTTGCCAGAGTCCCACGTGAGGGTGATGCTTGTCGCCGTGCGCTCCGTTACCACGGGGATGCCCGGGGGCTTGGGCAGAGCTGAAGGAGAAAAGTAAACAAACCAAACAGGATTTAGTCAGAAATCAGGCACGGTTGTCACAAATTAAACATTTTTTATTTTTTTTCGGGGGGATTATTTTCAACATATGGTGTGTAGATGAACTAACGTTCCCCTCACACTTTGGAATACAGATAATTGGCTACGTTTTCCACACTAATAATTTAGAATACCTGCTGTAGTTAAACTGCTAAGAGGAAACATCAACATCAAGGGCTCAAACAGCAGTCCAAGTGAAAGTATTTCTGACTGTGTGATGTACCATATGCTACTGTACCTACTATGCTACTGTACCATATGAACTCCATATAAACTCCATATAAACTCCACGTATACCATATGAACCCAAAAACATACCCACTTTCTGTTACTCAACAAAAAAAGCGATCACATTATAAAGGCTAAAGTGAAGCGATGTGAACCTAAACAGAACAAACCCCTGCTTCTACCCAAAAAAACACACTTTATTTAATAATTTATAAACCTCTGCTGCCTGGGTGTCCATACAACAGCACTGCCTGATAAGCCGAGCATCGCAGCTTTCCCTTCAAGGAAACACAAAACTGCACATGCGGGAATAACATGGCGGGGCTTTGCACAGTGACAGCTAAATTAGCATTCCTACATCATGTACTGTCTGTTCGTTCCCGGGAGATATTTTCGCCCGAAGGTCGTACACGGAGCTACAGGCTCCACCACCCTTCATGTGCTTGCAATGTAAATGAAAAACAGAGAGAAGAAGAAGAAGCGGGGTGGTGGTGAGCGCTAAACTGCCCGTGCCCATTTCCCTAGCGACCGCCGCAGACAGGCTAGCCGCGGCATCTCTCTTGTTTTTAGCACCTCTATTCAATTATTCACAGCCTTCAATTTACTGCTTTAATTTCCACAAACAGCATAATGGGCAGTGAGAGATAGCGGGGGGCTGTGTGTTTGCCTCAGAAGTTCATCTCGCCAGTGGGTGGTTGTGGGAGCTTTGGGTGTATTTCCACGGGTGTCCTCCTTCTGTTTGTTCTTAAACAGACGGAAACACAAAATGGACGCGTGGGAGTGGGAAAAGGCAGAATGTTCTGGGGTTTGTCAACCGCGAAAGGACAGCCGCGGAGACATTAACCTTTCATCTGAAAACATGTTGATGTCATTGTAAACTATAAAAGTGATATCAAACGAACACAAAACAAAAGAAGCCAGACATGAATCACAGACCAAACATCTCTCCTTTTTTGTGTGCTGAGATCGCATGTGTGCTGAAAAGTGCCTCAGCTCTAATATCCGCTGCCTCTGCAGAAGCTGCTTCACACACACACACACACACACACACACACACACACACACACACACACACACATGCACAACACACACACACACACACGGGCCCTACGCACTTGGCAGAGGCCGCTGTTCCTGAGTGGGAAAAGCCTTTTTTCATGCATGCCAAGCTGAACCTCATAACAAATTGAGGAGACAGATGGGGGATCTGTGTAGAAGTGATTGAAGTGACTGAAATGGCCTCTCCTACAGGGGCCAATCTGGTCGTGTAAAAAATCTAGTTCATAGTAACAAAAAAATCGAATTCATCGGTTTTTGCCACAATTTTTTTTGTCGAAGAAATCACAGAGTTTTACAAGCTACCTCATGGTGTGCAAAAGCCATCCAGTCATGTTAATCACATCCAGAGTGCCACAATCCAGTCATGTTAATCACATCCAGAGTAACACAATCAGGTGAATCCTCAGAGTTATCTGAACACCAGCTCCCCCTGTAAGTCATGCTATGCTATCTGAGCAATTCATCTTCCAACCTGAAATGGAGAATAAAAGAAGAATAATTCCCACTGCACCTTTGACGGTGATCTGAGCCATCGCCTCGATAACGCCCAGGGTTGACATGGCAACGCAGGTGTAGTTGGCCGACTGCACCACGTCGGTGAGCTCCAGAACGTTGCGGCCGATGGGCATGTCGTCCTCCGGAGTCAGGTCCTCGGAGCCCAGCATCCACTTGACGTAGGGCATGGGCGAGCCCACCGCCACGCAGGTGATGTTCACGCTGCCGCCCGGCATGATCTCGCTGTCCGTCGGAGGGATGGAGAAGCGTGGTGGGACCCGACGCACTGCCGAGAGAGAAGCACAGGTCAAAGGTCAAACAACCACACCGGGAGGGGGTAGGCGGCACCCGCCATTTCAATGAGGGTGTCAGGAAAAAAGAAAATGGAGTCATACTTTAACTGTGAATAAATAAAGTAACTCTTCAGAAACTCTTGCTTTATAATAGGTTGTAGCGTAACAGCTCTGAGTTAATAATGTAACTCTTCAGAACTCTTGCTTTATAATAGGTTGTAGCGTAACAGCTCTGAGTTAATAATGTAACTCTTCAGAACTCTTGCTTTATAATAGGTTATAGCGTAACAGCTCTGAGTTAATAATGTAACTCTTCAGAACTCTTGCTTTATAATAGGTTATAGCGTAACAGCTCCGAGTTAATAATGTAACTCTTCAGAACTCTTGCTATATAATAGGTTATAGCGTAACAGCTCTGAGTTAATAATGTAACTCTTCAGAACTCTTGCTATATATAAGGTTATAGCATAACAGCTCCAAGTTTATAATGTTTACTAGCAAGTTGTTGTCGGAGCGTTCCACTATCAAATCAGTTATACTTAGCCACGATGGTTTGGTTGATGGAGATTAAAAACATCTTTCCTTGATGCTCACACACAAACACATGCACACGCACACACACACATTAAATGGTCCATACCTAGAAAGGTTTTCACGCTGTAACTATGCTACAAGGACACAAACACCATTACATGCAAAAACAAGGGTGTGCCAGTGACACAGACTTAGAGGACCAATCACAAACAAGGGTGCCAGTGACACAGGCTTAGAGGACCAATCACAAACAAGGGTGTGCCAGTGACACAGGCTTAGAGGACCAATCACAAACAAGGGTGCCAGTGATACAGGCTTAGAGGACCAATCACAAACAGGGTGTGAACTGGAGGTCCGGCAGCATGCCACAGTTGCTCGGTGGTTGACAACTTCGATGCTGCTGACTTCCAGTTGATGTGAGGATAGCGCTCATATATATATACATATCGTCACATCAAACACATAGCCCCCCCCCCAGCATCACAAAGCACAAAAGGGGAGCAAAACCCATGACAGCAACATTACACAAGGGAGAGAGCAACTCGTGGAAGTCGCTTCTCTGACTCGATCCAAAAAGTGGTGATATTCTCAAATGCAGAATAACTTTCGGATGTCCAAATGAACAAAAACATCCACATATATAGTAAATGATATCACATGGACAATTGAAATAAATAGTACAAAATAATAAGAATAAGACAAACAAATGACGGATGATATCAAATGAACATGTCGACTAGAGAGAGAAGATCAGATCCAGCCGTAGCACGCCATTGGCTGTCGGTCATGCACATCAAGCAGGCAGGCAGACATATTTGGGGAACCAGAGAAGATAGGGAGGGATATTGAAGCGGAGAAAAAGCGGAGAATAACAGAGGAGAGAATATTTTAAAAAGGAGAATACAGGGAGGTGCAAGAGAGCGAGGAGGAGATGGGGGAAAGAAAGAGTGGGGGATAGAGAGAGAGGGGGAAAGAAAGAGTGAGGGAGAAAGAGGGGGAAAGAAAGAGTGAGGGAGAAAGAGAGAGGGGGAAAGAAAGAGTGAGGGAGAAAGAGAGAGGGGGAAAGAAAGAGTGAGGGAGAAAGAGAGAGGGGGGAAGAAAGAGAGAGGGAGAAAGAGAGAGGGGGAAAGAAAGGGTGAGGGAGAAAGAGAGAGGGGGAAAGAAAGAGAGAGGGAGAAAGAGAGAGGGGGAAAGAAAGAGTGAGGGAAAGAGAGAGGGGGAAAGAAAGAGTGAGGGAGAAAGAGAGAGGGGGAAAGAAAGAGTGAGGGAAAGAGAGAGGGGAAAGAGAGAGAGCAGGAAGCAGGCCGCAGTCGCCCGGGTTAGATTGGCAGGGTTAGGTTACAGGAAACGAACAGGGCCCGTCTATTAAAAGCCAGTGTTGCCAAGCCAGGGCCAGAGCGTGACATCACTACAGGGGATATGGACTGCAGGGCGAACGACACAGAAGGAGCCAAGGCGGAGAGAGGAAGTGAAAATAAGGCAATGGGTAAACAAACCGAAGAGGAGAACCTGATGGGGGCAGCTTTGTTTATTAGGATTAGCTAGAGGAGAGGCGGTTGCCTTAGCAACAACAAAAAAAGGGGGAATAAAAGGCTAGAGAACAACCAGACTGCTGGAAAGGAGAGTTGAATAGGGAGAGTGGAAAAGAGAGAGAGAGGCAGAGAGGCATTTAATCAGCCTGAAAGTGGAACTTCGCTGAGGGGGGAAAAGGCATAGGAAATTCAAACAACAACAACAACAAAAACAAATGGCTGCCAGCGGTCCTGCTTTCGGTACTCAGCATGGGGGGTTCTGGGAGCTTTGGTGCTTTGGGTTCTGGGTCAGAACCCATGTCTTTTTTTGGGTTACTCTCTCGTTTACTTTACGTTTTTTTGCCCTTGCCTGAACCGCGGTGAGATTAATCACCCTAGCGCTTGGTGGGTTAACCTCTGGCGCTGTTTCGCGAAGAGAGAGGCTCTTTCTGAGCGGGATCGCTTTTAATTAAAATGACACGGCCTCTGCGTGCTCGCGCCTCTCACCCCGATGAGCTTTGACTAATTTCATGTCGACAGGCTTATCCTCCTTTTTCCCCTTCCTTTTGTCGCGCTGAGGCGGTGTTTGTCTACGCGATGCACAGAGGACACTAGCATCTTCACAAGTACGTGTCCATATTGTTCAGTGAACTGAGAGACTAGTGCTTACTTTTGAATGAAACAAGAAAAGCTGAGTTTTATTTTAATTACTGTTGATGATATAGCATTTTTTTCCCTTCCTTTGTTCCTTTTATAGAGAGATAGAGAGAGAGAGAGAGAAACCGAGAGAGAGGGAGAGAGAGAGAGAGAGGGAAAAAGGAAGAAAAAGATAACTCCCTGCATTATTAAGTACAACTTTTCTCTCCCATTTTTTTCCTTCTCATATTTAATTAATTTCCAATTGAATCCTATTCCCCAAAGACATAATGTTACCCTATTCATTTAAATATCATTACATTTGTCAAGTCTGCCGGATGACGCGGGAAATACATCATTCTTTCATTAGATTCCCATTAAGCACTTGGGAGAGGAGCCGAGAGAGAGAGAGAGAGAGAGAGAGCGAGAGAGAGAGAGAGAGAGAGAGAGAGAGAGAGAGAGAGAGAGAGATACAGACTCTTTCGGAGTGCATACTGATCAGGGTATGAGTAGATCCGTCAGCATTTAATCACAGTGGATGAGTAACACTACTGTAATTTACAGTAAGAACAAATAACTAGGACGAATCTCAGTAGCGTCAGCACAGCCTGATATTTTTCCATTTAAATAACATATTTAGTATTTTTCTATGATCTGATTACATTGATTTGTTTGCTATAGTCTAGAATCGCTAAGTGCTCATTCCCCTAATTATTTGTTATGAATGCGCAGTGTCTAGGGAGTCAGATACAGGTCCGAGGGACATAACTTCTGACACGGATCTTTAATTATTGGCCTCCCTGGGGAGATGTATGGAGAGACCACAGGGAGTCAGAGCTAAGCTAGACTGACGCTAAAACATTTCTCTTCTTCCATTTTGCGATGAGGGATACAATCTGTGGGGTGCAATAAAAGTCTAAAGACCTGTTTGTCTTACTGGGGACTCTCTGAGTAACGAAGCAGGATCACTGACAACTGTGTAGTTCTTCAAGAGGGAGAAAAGGGAGTGTGCAGCTGTCAGCTTGAGCATAGACAGATCGCCATGCAAACCCACCGAAACTCACATTCCCAGAATGCACTTGTATAACATGCACCACTTTTTAGACAGTCAGGCATCAGAACAACATACCAGGGGAAAAAAGGGCATTCTCTATGCATCAACAACAGATAGGGGAACAAACATACCAGGGTTATCTCTAATGATGAGAAATCATGGTAAAAAAACGAAACGAAATGAAACGTCCAAAAACATCAAGAAAGAAAAACACTGACGTGTGTGAAGATGAACAAGTATACATATGATGTGTGGCTACATTCGTTTCATTTGTGAGAGACTGATATTGTGTACCCTCTCTTGAGTTCCTGTCTAGGCAGTTTGTTGACTTTTGTTTGTTTGTTTGTTTGTTTTTGTGGTTAGAAAGTAAAAACACACCAACCTTCTCGCAGCTCTGAGGGATGTAGGAGGGGTTGATGCAGAACAAAATGCAATGAGAAAGAGGAGAAGAACAGGGGAAACACAGAGAGAGTAAAAAAAGGCCATGTTCAAGGTGGTCACACCGCTTAGCAGTAAAGGAAAACCAAAAAAAACATCTCTTTTCCTCTGTTTTCTCATGTAGGAGGGCAAAAGAAAACCCTTTTCACCATAAGGACAATTGATTAAAGATGGCTGTTCCCCCCTACACTGTACCGAGGTCATATCTGGCTATTACAGAACTATTTACAAATATATTTAAAGTTCAAAATTATGTGACTATATTTACATTAAGATTATAATTCTGTCCCAGCTTGTAGATTAAACTTGCAAGGGATAATGATGTTTTGCTTCAACTTGTTCAATTTTGTCATTGTGTCGAAATTAAGATTTATTTGAGGATATATCAACCCTCTTGGTAACAAACAGGTGGGATGATTCCAGAATTGTTCCTTAGATTAACTGAATTAACAATAAACTGGGACAGGATCATATTGGAAATATAAGTAAATTGCATACATAAAGAAACATCTTTACTAGGCTAACTTATTAACTTTAAACTGTGTTAAAATATTAAATAAACATGTGCTATGTAGTGGAGGAGTATTGTACAATAGCCTTCATAATAACTAAGATTAAATATAATGACATGATTATCATATATCATATTAATGTCATAATATAATTTAATTACATTGTCACAGATCAACAATTCATAAGAAAGTTATAGAAAATACTTTTATAAGTGGCAATGTTTATTTATGGGACAATGAAGAGAGGCCAATGAATCTCCTTAACTAATAAAACATTTCACATAAACTTCAGTGGAAAATGTTTCCCTGGCTCTATACCTAACCTAAGCATACAAATGTTTGTCTGTTTGTGTCAATATTGTATAATTACTATGTTTTATACTACAATTTAAAGTGTGATTTATCAATTCTATCAGACACTATCTTATCTACTTCCTTTTAAAACCTTTTTGCCCAAAAAAAGGAGAAAAAAAGCTCAAATAGACCCTCCATCAGAGGCAGGAAGAGAAAAAAAAGAGAGAGAGAGACAGAGAGAGAGAGAGAGAGAGAGAGAGAGAGCGAGAGAGAGAGAGCGATAGACAGAGAGCGATAGACAGAGAGAGAGTCAAAAGAGTCAAGACAGCTGTTGGGAAAGATCAGGAGAGGTGCCGTGGAGTTTTGGGGAATACACCCCTCGACCCTAGGCCTCAAGCTTACAGGTCAAAGGTTAGGGTTAAAGGTCGTTAGTCACACTCCAGGCAACCGGGTCAGAAGAGTCAGTAAAACCCCAAAGGAAACCAAAACAACCAAAACTAATTCAAAGAGCAGAACAGGCTTGTCACGTGTTACAACAAACAAGGGTTCAAATCAGTGCAAGGAGGGCAGTGCAAAATGCAACAGACAATATACTTACAAAACTTAAGCCCCTTCTGGACCGACTGAGTTAAGACTCAGAGACGGATCTGTTATTGCGTCATCTCAACATTCAATTAGCTTTATATAAGTCATTACTCTTTGCTTTAATCTTTGTTTTTTTTCTTTCCAATTGACTTTTCTAAGCTTTCCTGTTCCGCAGTGGAGACGCCGATGGCCACCTCACGGGGTCCTACCTCTGACGTATAAGTTAGCCGGGGCGGAGTAGCGGGTGCCGTCGTTGTTGGTGGCCACGCATTCATACTTCCCCTGGTCCGCCTCTTCGCTCTGCTCGATCTGGAGGGCTCCTAGGCGGGAACAGAAGGCATGGTGGCAGTGCCGGGGGTTAGAGAGTCATCGTCATGGGCAACAGGGACAACAACTTCTTCTCATCCCACCCCACCCCCCCCACCCCACCTCCGCTTCTTTCCCCTAGCCACGAGAAGGTGTGCTTCTGCCTCTACTGTAGGCACTGTTTGTCCTTTCTAAGCCTCCATAGTTTAACTTCATTAACTGGACAAGGTGGGGTGAAGACTGGCAGTCCGAGCCTGAGGTCTTTTAAATGTAGCGCTGATTAAAACACATCTCCTACGGAGTCTTCTACGTCTACGCCTTGACCCTACACGGAGAGGCGGAGTGCGGCTCGTATAAATAATTGGGCCAGATGACAATCTGATGGGGAAGGTGTATAAACCGGCCCCCCTGAGTCACTAGAGTGCCCCGCAGGTTCGAACCACAGAGCTTAGAGGCTTAGGCCTTGACATCCCTACTGCAGTACGACGCTTCGTCCTCTGCACTCTCCAGGCCTGGTGCTTCAAGGAGAAAACCGTCGTCTCCAGTGTCATTTGAAGTTTTACCCGGAATAAGTTTGTGCTTATGTGCAAATGTAATGTCTTAGTGTAGACATCCCTAAATATCCAAGGTTAGAGTCCCCCCCCCCCCTCCCCCCCCCTTTATTATGTCTAGTGCTCCTCGCATGTTGCGTCAGACACACACACAATACCCACCACCAGGCCTGTAGAGAGGTTTGGGACAGCACTGCAATAGATATCCGCACGTCGTCAGGGAAACCATTCATTGCTTCACCATATTACATATATTATTACACGTCACAATGATGGAGAAAGGGACGAATACATGTTGCAGGGTTCCTGTAAGGCCTTAATGTAGTATAAGGCCTGCATTACATCACATCGAGACTACATGATGTAATTTTAGGATTTTTTTTATATTTATATCTAATGCCGTAAGATTAAGACGGTCGTATTTGTCTTGTCTCTATTTAGAGATGTTTTACAGTTTTAAGGATGGGGCTAGCCCTGCAATATACAACATTTCACTGGACTTGTTAACATGGAAATGAGTGAAACTGCTTCGGGGAAGCATGGATTAAACAAAAAGAGGTTTACAATATACAAAAGCAGCATAAGAAGAAGGGGACAATTAAAAGTAAATAAATTTCGGGTTATGAAATTTAGCATATTCAATCACTGAAATGAACTATCATAAAAGAGGGTTAAAAAATGCAGCGCTTACAAAAAATGTATGTTAAAAATCTGCTGCTTGGATAAGTCGAAAAATGTCAATCTGAGAGGCATGGTGAATATCGAGACCAATGTATTACCCTCGGGTACAAAATCTTTGACATGCAAATCTTTCGAAAGAACAAGAAACGTTTGTCGGCACAACTTACAACCTTTTGACAACCCTTAGCTGAAAAATAAAATGCAATTGTATTAGAGGTCAAAATTCAAAATGGCCTGAGCCAACAAGAAATTCACCCAATCACTGCCATAGGTTCCGTTAGCTAGAATGGACACCCAGAAAAATCCACCAATGGGATCAGCAGTGGGGTGTCACATGACTCGAGAGGGGGGGAAAAAAATCACTTAATCATAAACCCAGCTCCAACTCCTTGTCACTCATCAAAAATGACAAAACGGACCCTTCGCACACTCTGCCAGGATCATCCTTTAGCTTTTCCCCAAACCCTGAAGAATAAAAATAACAAAAAAATGTCAAAAAAGCATATGTAGCCTTTCAACCCAACAAAATCAAGAAGAAGAAAAATACAGGTGTGAAAGAGGAAAAAAGCACCGGAGCGAACTTTATCAAAAAAGTAGTTGTTTGGGCTTTTTTTTTTTTTTTTTTTTAGAAGGTTACAGGTAGAGGAAAGCGTATAGAGTAGAGGAGTAACAAAAAAAGTTGGCAAAGACAGAAAGAAGTTCTTTGGAAGTATTAAAAATGAAAAATGAAAAATAATTAAAAAATAGTGGCAGAGGAGAGAGGGCCATGGTGTCTTCTGACGCCCTGAACACCTCCTGGGCGTCTGCGCTTATGCTAGTGCTGCACAAGAACAGCTAAGGGGAAAAAAAATGTTTGGTTGTTTTAGTCGGACAAAAAGGGGGACACATGAGTTGTCGCTATGGCCAAAAAGAAAACAAAAAAATGAAAAGTGGGGGAAAAATAGAGGTAGGGGAGAAAAAAGGAGAAAAAAAATACGTCATTGGATATGCTTCATTGTGTGGCAGTGAGCATATCGCAAGTAAGCGGTACTTAAAATGAAAGACAACAAACCAAAACCAAAACGAACCGAAAAAAAAGCTACTTTGAAGAAAAAAAAAGAAAGCATGGGGGACTTTGATGGAAAGACCAAAAACGGAACGAATAGATGGAACGTAAACCAAGAAAGAGAAAACAGAGAAGAGAAGAGAAAAAAAACAGAGAATGGGGTGATGGGAAAAGTAATGAGATTTGGGGGGACGGGGGGGGGGGGGGGGGGACGGGGGGGGGGGGACGGGACGGAGAGATGAAGACGTACGGGATGGATGGGATGGGAAGACAGCAAGAATGAATTTTTTTTTTTTTCATTCTGTGAACGTCAGTTCAGCACTCTTACCTCGTATTGGTGTACCACCTGGGTGGATAATATGAATGCAAATAAGATTAGAAAGAAGAAGCATTAGTACGAGAAGAAAGAGGCTTGGGGGGCTTTGGAAGAAGAATTAAATTAGATTTAACAGAGTACGTAAATGAAGGTTCTACAGGGAAGAGAGCGAGAGAGAGAGAGAGAGAGAGAGAGAGAAAGAGAGAGAGAGAAAGAGAGAGAGAGAGAGAGAGAGAGAGAGAGAAAGAAGGAGAAGTAGAGATTGATTGACTCTACTGGCAAAGAACAGGTGTAATCAAAGGAACGTAGCAGAGGAAGCAGATTGGCAGGTCAGAGAGTAACTTGTACAATGGTATAACACAGGGGGAGGGGGGAAGTGCCATGTTGTTTTCACAATTGTGTTCAGATGGTTCTCTCTTTTTTTTGTAGATGTTGTAGAATTGGCATGACTGAGGAAACCAGCTGCTTCTGGGGAAGGGCAGAAGTGGTTGGTTATGAGGAAGGGGGTGGGGAGGGGGGAGGCTTTAGACTCTTCGGCCCAACCCAGGAAAAGCAGGAAAACTGATTTTGCCCCAGGGGGATTTTATTTTTAATTTCTTTAAATTTTTATTTTGTGAGAGCGGGGCGACCCAGTGGATGACCAGTTTAGCACCATCACATCAATACACTGAGCAGGTGACAGAGTGAGTACTTGAGGGAGTGAGAGAGAGAGAGATAGAGAGAGTGTCAGTGAGTGAGTGAGAGAGAGAATAAGTGGGTAGGTTGGTGAGCAGGTGGTTGAGTGAGCCTTTGTGTACAAGGAGGGGGCAGGTAGTGTTTTCCGCTAAGCTAGTTTTGCTAAGCTAAACCTCAGTAATGTGCTCCAGTGACTTCGACTAAACCATCATCAGTGTTAAGATGTGTGTGTCTGTGCTTTGTGTGATTATCTGTTTGTGACTATAAACGATTAAACGTTCATTTGTGTGTGTGTTTATATGTAACAGTGTGTGTGTGTGGTTGTGTGTGTGTGTTTAAAAGTGAGACTCTATTTCTTATAACTACAGTTAGCTACACTAGCAGCTACGCTAACAGTTAGTAAAATGCATGCCATGCATTTTAATCAGAGTAGTTTGAGACATGAGAAATTAGTGGGGGGGAGTGAGGTGTGCTTCAGAACTAAGCACTTACCAAAGGATTCTGTAGATTTAAAAATACAGAGAGAAGAAAAACAGCATAGAAAATATGAGTATTTACCTTAGACTTAGTACTTTAGCTTTTTTTTTTTGTCATGGTTAAAGATTAATAGAGTCTACTGCACAGAATCACACTCGGGACATTAAAAAGATAGGGGTTAATATTACACAAGGAAGAGGCAGGTTAACAAGACATGTCAAACAAGTTTAGCGGTGTGGGCAGGACAGGTGGTGAAAACATTTGCAAAGTTTATCTGCGTTGTCGTGACAGCAATCAAAGGAAATAACAGTCATCTAGCATCTTTTAAAAAACAAACAAAAAGCAAATTTAAACACATGCGCCAAACTAGTGCACTGCAATAAGTCATTTTGCATGAAGTCTACATAAGTGTCTCAGAGATTTGTAATACAATGAAAGAACTTGGGGTGTGTGGTAGGGCACTAAGGGGGTTCTAAGGGGATTGCGTAGGAGGTTCTAAGGGGATTGCAGAGCAGGTATTGAAAAGCAGCGGCTGGGTAGAACACGGAAAGCAGGAAATGCCAAGAACGTCCAGACAGAACCGGAAAGAGGGAACCAGGAATGCTTCAGAGGCATCTGATGATCTCTACTGTGGCTACTTAATCGAACAACAGCTAACAACAAAATGGCCGATCAAAAAAAACTACAGTTTAGGTTTATGTTAGTTATTAAACGAATAAAACCGATAAGCGCTGACTTAATCTAGTGAATCTAGTTTAAAGGTGGTTTTCAAGACTGAACTGCTGAAAAACAAAGACACTGTGTGCTTTAGCCAATGGTGCGATAAGGTGACTTAAACAGGCTCTAGTCTGTCAGCTGCATTTCTTTTGGGAGGGCTTTACTTCTTTTACTTCTAGAAGGATTCGAAACGGTGCTTGCACTCCTTCGCCGGCTCTGCGCGTGGGATGTTGTCCAAATGTTGAAAACGAATCGTTTTTTTGGCAAAGGAGACGATCAAAGACGTCAAAAAAGAGCGAGGGGGTGATGGTTCTATTCAAACGCTGCAATGAGGCAGCGGAAAAGACTCAATCAAGAGGAAAACAAAGCCGAAGGAATGGCCAAAAAAGTAGAATCACAGCAGTGAGCAGTGTGGGAAGGACAGCAGCTGACACACACTCACACACACACACACACACACACACACACACACACACACACACACACACACACACACACACACACACACACACACAAAGAAAGTTCTGGCCACGGCCACGCGGACAGCTGGAGAACACTGAGACTAGCATCTCACACCCACACACACACACACACACACACACACACACACACACACACACAGCGACACACTGTAGGGGCAGGGGGGCATACACACACTCAGGTAAAACAGGAAGAAGAGAGAAGTCGAAACAAAGGCACAAACCCACAAAAAAAAACCACATAACCCAAATAGCCACGTGACAGAGAAAGGACATACAAAGGAACGAAACACAACAGACACAAATTCACAGGAGAAGAGGAAGAACAGGGATCTGGAGGAAGAACACGTAAAGAAAAGCTCCCAACGTATTATTATTATTATTATTTTTTGTTCTCCTTCTCCTGCGCGAAGAGAAGGCGGTTGTCGAGCCCCTACCTGATCTGAGCTGTTTGATGCGTCCGTTGTTGCTGGTCGTGTTGACGGGCAAGAAGTCCTTGAACCAGGTGATGTCTGGGTCGGGGTTGCCACTGGCGGCACAGAGCATGGTGGCCGTGCGCGTCCGCTCCACTACCTTGAGCTGAGGGCCCATGTCTATGGTGGGGAACCCAGAGGGCAGCTGGTCCTCTGAAAGGAGGAAATGACATCACAGAGGTGTTACTCGAGCAACACTTCATCAGCAAACACAGACACATTTTTCTCTCCGATTTATGCACTACTTATTTTAACACCCAAACACTCATGCACACGCTCTTAGTCGGCTACACACTTCTCTCTCATTCTCATTCTCTCTCTCGCTCTCTCTCTCTCTCTGGCTCTCAGTTCTTCTCCAAAACAAACACATACACACACACACACACACACACAGACAGACACACACACACACACACAAACAGCAGGGGTTAGTTCCAGTAGAATCAACAGAGCTTCCTCAGCTAACAGGTGCAAAATCCAGAGAGATCGAGGAAGAGAGAGCAAGGATGGGAGAAAATGAGAGAGAAAGAGAGAGAGAGAGAGAGAGAGAGAGAGAGAGAGAGAGAGAGAGAGGATAGAACAAGTCATGCTGAGATAAATACAGAGAATCACTATCTCACAGCAGTTGTTTCCCCACAAGTCTCTCATGCAAATACATCACTGGTTATCATTCTCACACAGGTGAGACTCACACACACACACCCCCAAACTCTCCTGGCTTGTAACATCCCTTACTGCCCACTGATGAGGATAAACACACACACACACAAACACACACACACACACACACACACACACACACACACACACACACACACACACACACACACACAAACACACACACACACACACACACACACACACACACACACACATTTCCTGAACCAGTTTCATCAGTAATCAGAAATCACACAATGTCAATCAGTTTTATTCACACACTCAATGGTCTGGGTAAAATAGTATCTATTGGCATTATATCTTTATATGACGTTTTTCTTTATGTTTGTGTGGGTTTGTTTAGGACTGTGTGTGTCCGTGTCTGTGCCCCTGGCAAAGTGTACTCAGTGGGACTGGCATCTGGATAGTTTCTGAAGATGCGTCTGGACGTGATGGCTGCCAAGGCACAAGGTTCTTTCCCCAGAAAACACACAACAGAACCCAACAAAACAAATTACGCTGCACCCCCCGGCCCTAAAGGCATCCATGTTCATGGTCAGCACAGTCCCAAACAAGCTAAATGTCAGGAGGTGAGCCAAAATGAACATAAATAACAGTATTACTCTACTAATGTGATCCACACACACACACACACACAGACACACACACAGACACACGCACACACACACACACACACACACACACACACACTCAGAGCCACTTATAAATGCAGACACACAGAGCCACTTATAAGTGAGCACACACCAACACACACACACACACACACACACACACACACCAACCCCACCTTGCAGTTTTGATACGGCTAATTAAACACCTTTCCACCTCTGCGGCGCACGCGGCACCATTCAGAGTTATTCCTGCCATTAAACTTTCATGAGGCACATCAGTCCGGAACAGCTTTGCCGCAGTCATGGCAGCCGTGGTTCTCGAGACAGCCACGGTCGCCAGGCGACAGCATCCGCGGCCGGCTTCCAGCAGTGCCTATAGGTGTCTGGAGAACTCAGGGTATCTTGCCGCAGTAAACAAATAATTGTCTCCCATGACTTGCACACTAATTGAAAAATGAATACGTTTTCTGTTGTTCTGCTTTAAAACACTCAAACGGTGAGCGACCTTATACTTTTTTCAGAGGAACTCAACTATTTTGCAGATTTCAGTGCAGTGCGACAACACACGGTTAGGCTGTGTTCACATAAAAGCTGGGTGTAGGGCAAGGGTGCCAGATTTGTGTGTATGTGAGTGTGTGTGTGTGTGTGTGTGTGTGTGTGTGTGTGTGTGTGTGTAAGTAACTTAGAGCACAGTCTCGGATGTCATTGTGGCACCATTCGGAGTCATGAGGATTTGTGGTGAATATCTTGTTTAGATAAAGAAAAGAGAGGCAAGAAAGAGACATTATTTCCTACAAATCCTTCAGTATTGTCTAAGCTCTCCTTTGTTTAGTCAGTCGCCTCATTCTATCCTTGTTTGACATGAGCGGAGTGAGTCACAGCATCACTTGATGGAGGGACAACAGATGGATATGATATTACACACAATGTGGCTTCTGACAGTGTTCGTATGCTGCCTCAGAAGACGCGCACGCACGCACGCACGCAAGCACGCACGCACGCACGCACACACACACACACACACACACACACACACACACACACACAGACACACACACAGACACACACACAGACACACACACAGACACACACACACACAGCAGACACACACACACACACACACACACACACACTCACACACACACACACACACACACACACAGACACACACACACACACACACACACACACACACACACACACACCTCTGTCCTGCAGTGGTACCACACAAGTCCCTTCCCCGCAAACAGGGAACGTCCCCAGGACGTTAACAGGACATTCGCAAGGTCCCCAATCGTCCCCAATTGGTCCCCGCCATAACGTTCGCTAGAGGACGTTACCAGAACGTTTTTGACGTTCGTAGCAAGTCTACGTTTGGTCCTTCTGTGACGTTCGCATGAGTCTTAAATCGGACTTTTAGGGAACCTTATAAATTGGTCTGTCAGCACACCTCCCCAGGACGTCATTTAAAAACGTCCCCATAACCTTTACCTGCAGGTCCTCTGCGTAACGTTCGCATGAGCCTTAAAACGGACTACTAAGGAACGTTAGAATTTGGTCACTCAGCACACGTCCCCAGGACGTCATTTAAAAACGTCCCCATAACCTTTACCTGCAGGTCCTCTGCGTGACGTTCGCATGAGCCTTAAAACGGACTATTAAGGAACGTTATAATTTGGTCACTTAGCACACGTCCCCAGGACATCATTTAAAAACGTCCCGTAACCTTTACCTGCAGGTCCTCTGCGTGACGTTCGCATGAGCCTTAAAACGGACTATTAAGGAACGTTATAATTTGGTCACTCAGCACACGTCCCCAGGACGTCATTTAAAAACGTCCCGTAACCTTTACCTGCAGGTCCTCTGCGTGACGTTCGCATGAGCCTTAAAACTTACTATTAAGGAACGTTATAATTTGGTCACTCAGCACACGTCCCCAGGACGTCATTTAAAAACGTCCCGTAACCTTTACCTGCAGGTCCTCTGCGTGACGTTCGCATGAGCCTTAAAACGGACTATTAAGGAACGTTATAATTTGGTCACTCAGCACACATCCCCAGGACGTCATTTAAAAACGTCCCGTAAACTTTACCTGCAGGTCCTCTGCGTGACGTTCGCATGAGCCTTAAAACGGACTATTAAGGAACGTTATAATTTGGTAACTCAGCACACATCCCCAGGACGTCATTTAAAAACGTCCCGTAACCTTTACCTGCAGGTCCTCTGCGTGACGTTCGCATGAGCCTTAAAACGGACTTTTAGGGACCGTTCTTATTTGGTCCTCTGATGGTCCTCTCTGAACCAGAAGTTCCGCTAGAGAAAAATGATTTTCATTTGCCCGACATTTTAATGATAAGCCGGCCAAATATCTAGCCTATTTCTGCTTCTAAATTAGCCCATTGAAGAAAACTGACGGCCTGCATAGCTTAAATAATAACATAATCAGGTAGTTTAGAATGCAACATGTTTATTTTCCTAAGTTTACAATGGGAAACAAAAACATTTATGTCTGATGCGCGTCAATAAGTGACCTTTAAGCGCAACCTGCTGTGGCGTTAAAATGAGCGCCGCAACATGGTCATTGCTCTGTTCAATGAGAGCAGAGATTCTTAAATTATTCGACCCTCTTGTGAATACTTTGCACATTTTACTGTGACTATCAATTACCTCGCACCTGAGCCAAGAGAACTTGTCACTCCATAACGACATAAACGCCCGACATTTCAGCTTTTTCTTTGGTGATGCTGTTCGAACATCTAGGGCTTCAGGTATTCAGTGTTTGGAAAGTTCACTTTCTACATGAACTTGCTCAGTTCATTGCTGATAATTCATAATTTTGAACTACGTTCACAGCTCCAATTTTCAATATGAGGCGAGTGCTATAATTTTTCAAAATCTCTGTCTGCAATACCGCTCTCGGCTCTTCCGCGCGCTCACGCACGGTAATAAAAGGAAACGCGCAACACTGCAGGTATTACAGGTTCATCCTCGTCAGAAGGTTTACCCTCATCAGATGTTTTTGGCCTCTGAAAAAAAGCTTTTAAGGCTAGTCTGCTTGGCCATGTTGGATCCTTCTCACTCAGTTCGCTCCTCGTTTGAAACCGAGGGTTTGCGCTTTAAAATGCAGCATATGCGTGTTGTTAAATAACTTTCTAACGGCAGATTAGCCTGTTCCTTTTAAACATAATAAGGGCAGTGCACGTTTGCTTTATAGGCCTTACGTAATATTAGGATTGTTGTCAAAATTGTGTTTGCGAGACGGGATTTTTAAAGAAATTCCAATCAGACAATTTGACCGGTGAGCTCTTCGTTCTGTTGCACCATCTTTGAAGGCCTGTGGAAAGCTCAATATGTTAAAGCTAGACACTTGGTCACCTTCCTATGTATGCATTGTATTGGAATCATGCAGACATTACATTTATAGCACAGATCAGTACAGAAGCATTCATATTTATTTTATTTCATCATTCTTAGTTTGGCTAGTTATTCTGCCTCCCTGCCCGCACGTCCGTGATGTGCCATGGATGTTAATTAAAAAAGGAATCATTACGGAAAACCCTCAATGCGTAGTGACTGAGATTGCTACAATATGCTTTTCCTCAAACCCTCGGAAAAAAAGACTAAGTTTGTTGGCTGTCTCACACTGTGATAAACCTGTTAAAGTGGCACTATAGTAATCAGACAGTGTTAGGACAGTAGGTAGCGATCTCGTTTAGTAATAGGAAGGTTTACGGTTCAATTCCCATGCCCGCAATCAACTTTGTAATCGTGTGTGTCTGTGTCTATGCATATCATATGAAATGTGTAATATAAATGAACTTGAACTTGTGTGTGTGTGCGCACTGTAAGCAAAATGACGGCTCCGCGATCTATTATTATTTTATTTTCTTCATTTAGCTCAGCAAAAACGGTCGTGCCTGCTACGTCCGCGGTGCATCCTTGAATAACGTACCCAGGACGTCTAAAATAGGTTTTGTAGATGTCACCACAATGCCCTCAGGACGTTCTTGCAACTTCCTGCAGAACGTCCCCAGGACCTATAGAAACACGTTCCCCAGACGTAACCACAATGCCCTCGGGAGGTGCTTGCAACGTCCTGCATAACGTCCCCAGGACCTATAGAAAACGTTTCCCAGTTGTCACCGCAACGTCCTCGGGACGGTCTTGGAACGTCGTGCAAAACGTCCTAAAGTTGTCACGGGAACCATACACATTTACGTTTTTAGAACGTTCAGAGAGACCATTACGGGACGTCTAGGGGACGTCATTTTGCTTACAGGGTTTGTCCTGGAGACATGTCAGTATCAAAAAACGAAACCTCTCTGTCAGTTTCAGGTATGGAAGTGTGTGTGTGTGTGTGTGTTGTGTAAGATTCAGCCGGGTCTAGTTCTAGCAATTCTTTATTTTCTGGAGAGGGGGGTCAGGGCAGTAAATGATCCTCAAAAACCAAAGCAAAGCCCCTCTGTCAATATCAGGTATGGTGGTAGGTGTATGTGTGTGTTTGTGTGTGTGTGAGGGGGGGTGGGCGGGCTGCACTCTATTAATATCTTGGATTCCAATCAATCTTGCGCCCATAAGTGGAGGCGTGTAACCGATAAGAGTGCTGCAGAAGGATGCTGCGAGGGGGGGGGGGGCACTGTAACTGGGGGACCAATCTGTGGTTTGTAACACAAAACTTCCATTCTCTCCAACAAGGTGTCTTACTCGGGACAAAGGCCTACGCTATAGAGAGTAGAAGAAAGCAAACATAGTTGTTAGGGGGGAGAGAGAGAGTGTGTGTGTGTGTGTGTGTGTGTGTGTGTGTGTGTGTGTCTGTTTGAGATTGTATTGTGTGCCTTGCCTAAGGCAGCAGCTCTGCCAAAAAACAGACAGCCGTGTGGTAAGTGGTTTCAGGGGAGGCTGGATGGGGGATGATGTTAATGTCGTATTCTCGTAAAGACGTAATCAAATACTGAACCACCAGATTTGACCCCCCCGCCAACAAGAAAAAGAAGAATATAAATAAATGACACGTCCCCTACCTTCAGGTCTGAATATAAGTGTTGCCGCTGAGGAAACTTTGTTTCCAGTGACAGACTATTACCATCAAACAGACAAAATGTTAAAAAGGCCTCTGACGACTTAAATAATTGAATCAACCGTGTTTTATCTAGGGAGCAACGTCACCGGTGTTAATAACACAGACAATGTGTGCCTTGTTGAGCAGTAATGTATCTTAACTCGCTCAATCGCTATTGGAGCTGATATTGCTCAGAATCTAAGTAGCACTGATAGGGGGTAATTCTATCTTTTATCACTTTAGAGACAGATTACAATTTTTCTGTAATTTTTTTAAGTTTTTATACGAAGGTCAAACAAGTGGATAAAGAGAGATTAAGTCTGATATGCAATAAATGACTGACTGAATCCCTTAAGGTTCAACTAAAACAGCCAAACCGCCAATAACACAAGCATTAGACGACGTCTTTTCAGACAGCAGAGACTATCACAAAAGGGTCAGAGAGAATACATAATCGAACCTGATTCGGGTGCTTATTGTGGCGGTCTCATCTTGATTTAGTGATGGAAGTTCGCTCCTGTTAAACCCAAATCCCTGGCTGCCCCCTAATTCTACCTCCTGTACAGTTCCAAGAAGAACAAAAAATGAAAGAAAGAAAGAAACAAAACAAAAAACTGAATTGCGGCCCCTTGGAAATGAATGCGACTCTGCTAATTATGCTTATTAGCGAGCACTACAAAAGCATTAGCATTAGGCTTTTGCCGATTGCGCTGATTGGCTTTTCTTTATTTTTATTATGATTATGCAGAGACACAAATGCAGGGTTGAGTGAGCTAGAGAAACCAACTACACTCTCTCTCTTTGCCGTTATGCTACTCCTGGATTAGAGGGAGCCATTTTAGAAGCCGTTGATATCAACGGGGGACTGGGTTCTTTAGTTCAAGGGTAGGACTCTATAGGTGCAATTAATTGGATGTGGATCTGAAGCTCCAGCTGTTCAAGGTGCCAATCAATTTTGAATGGCAGGTTCTACAACTGAAGAGCTTCCGGTCATTTCATGTCTTTTTTTTTTGTTTCAGGAATGAAAGGCCGAATACCCCATAACGGTAGAAATGGTATCACTGCTTGATATGTCAAGGTCATATTTCCTTCCCCGCAATTCAAAATGAGGAAAGTGTAGTGACCTGAGTTGAGATGAGCTCCTTAAATGTGCCCCACAACAGTGATAACTACAAATAATTGGAGATGACTTTTTTGAAGAAAGGCTGAACAGTAGATTGGTATCAGAGACAGCTCTCTCTCAATCCCTCCTTTTCTCTCTCCATCCCTACTTTTCTCTCTTTCTCTCCCTCCTCTCTCCCTCTCCCCCCCCTGTTCTCTCTCTCTATCCCCCTCTTCTTCTCCTCTCCTCCTCTTTCTCTCCATCCCTCCTTCTCTCCTCTCCTCCTCCCTCTATCCCCCTCTTCTCTCTCTCTCTCCATCTCTCCTTTTCTCTCTCCATCCCTTCTTCTCTCTCTCTCTCTCCACCACAAAGCCAGTGCATCAAGTCAGTCACCTCGCCAACAGCCGCCTACCGCCCTCTCTGTCTAGAAGCTATTGACGGATGCCAAGAACTTCCAAGTTGCCGTGGCAATCGCTAATTAATCAGCCTAATGGTCTTTCTGGCTTTTGTTTGTTGGACGAAGTGTGCTGACAAGTAGTTCCCCGTGTTCTGTGCTCAGCGAGGGCTAAATAAAACACACCTGCAGACTAATGAAGCTTGCCGGAGGGCAATTAAACGTAGTTATGCACTGCCTCTTAGCATAGGATGAAATCACAGCAGCTGTCAAACATGAAAAGCAAATAAAGCGGAACATTTTTGTTCCGACTCGAGACGCAACTTAGCGTGTCTCGGTGTCATCATCTTTTCATATTGAAGTTGTGTATCCTTCTTGATGCTTATCAAACAAAGCATTGGTGCTTGCAGTTACATGACCTGGTATGTTTACACGTCAGTGGTTGAATAGATTACCAGCAAATCAAATGTATTGCTGGTCTGAGAACAGCTAACTGTGCTCTGTAATGACATTAGAGAAGGCCAGAGGGCACCTTAGTCTGGAGCAGACACAGCCCTTATCTGGGATGGATAAGGACCCGGCCATTGGGTTTAGAAATAACTGCTATCTGAGGAGTGTGTGTGTGTGTGTGTGTGTGTGTGTGTGTGTGTGTGTGTGTGTGTGTGTGTGTGTGTGTGTGTGTGTGTGTTTGTGGGTGTGTGTGTGTGTGTATGTGTGTGTGTGTGTGTGTGTGTGTGTGTGTGTGTGTGTGTGTGTGCGTGTGTGTGTGTGTGTGTGTGTGTGTGTGTGAATATCCTGAAACAACATTGCTTTCTCTACCCTTGAAGACCCATAATGACATCTTAAACTGCTAAAATCATTTTGCCTCCTGATCATACTTCACTTGTAATGTGGAATAAAAATACAGTACAAAAGGTGACACATTCACACAGACTCAATTCATACAGGCAAAGCCGTAGATAAACTAACAAGGGAGCGCAAAGAAACAGGAAAACAAGATGGCCGTGAGTGACACAGCATACAGTCCTGGTGTCTGAGGACAGAGAGAGTGGAACTGCAGGCTGGCAAGACTGCCACTTCCAAGGGCAAAAGTGATGCAGAACAAGTACCTGAAGTTAAAGAAACTCTACCACGCTTTATATATGTCGTTCACCTCAATCACCTACCCCTTAATGATGCCGTCACTGTTTAAGAAAAAAATAAAAGGATAAGTGTTACGGGTGGGCATAAAAGTGTCCCCAATGACAATTTAGAGACATTATCCACGCTCAGGCCATCAGCCATCAAACGGATGTGCTGCCAAGTGCCGGGTGGAGGGAGAGACATCAGCGCAAACGGACCATAGCGGGAGAGGAGGTCGTTTACCAGTCTGAGCTGAGCCTCAGGTCATGTTCCAGAAAGATCTGCCATGGCCTTCCTGTTTCCCATCCTATTTACAGCGTGTGCTGGTGTTCCTTTACAAGACGACTTGTCTGTGTTGATGTTGGATAGACTGTCCTGTTTAATTCTAGTGTTTGTCTGTGTGACAGATCCAGGGGTGAAAAAAAAGTGTGATACTATTATATCCATACGCTCATGATACAACAGACTGACAGACAGAGAAGTGCGCGACAGGTCACTGGCCTGTGCCATAGTTGCAAACCCCACCTCACACCCCTCCTTTCTAGTCTGTACTTAAAGACCAGAACGGAACGTAGAATTTTAGATATTTCCTGGAAAGGAACGGAATGCAAGAAAGGCAAACCGAATTCTAAAATTCCTCAAAAGGACTAACCCAAAAGTCTAATATGAAGTCACGGCGACCCGTGGCCCTCTTGCGTGCGTATTTTAATCACTGCTGACAAACAGAGGTAAAAGCCTCCTTGGGAGGACACTCCTAATTAAATAAAGCTAATTGACTCTCGAAGGGACTAGGCTAACACGCCGACGTGATTAGTTACTGTTTACCCAGCCAACTTAGCGGGGTTTGTTTAAGTG
>NC_137919.1:3802615-3807615 GCF_963457725.1 Sprattus sprattus
AACCACAAAGAACAAGCATGAATGAGAGAGAGAGAGAGAGAGAGAGAGAGAGAGAGAGAGAGAGAGAGAGAGAGAGAGAGAGAGAGAGAGAGAGAGAGTATGACAGGGAGTGTCAGGGAGCTATCACTGTATACATGTTAGAATCCATGCTTAAACTATAGTGTGCTTTGGCAATTCAAATATGTACTATTGTCATCGCGGTAAAGCTTTTTTTTCAAGATGAGCTGACAAGAAAGGGAGGGAGAGAGAGAGAGAGAGAGAGAGAGAGAGAGAGAGAGAGAGAGAGAGAGAGAGAGAGAGAGAGAAAGAGAAAGCTATCTCCTACTCCTACTCATGAACACTGTCTCTGTGAGGAATGACACTGTTGGCTTAGGCTCGAGACTGCAATCGTTTCCTTTTATAAATCCCCTTTGAGATTTTTATAATTAATTGAATGCTTCTTATTTGCCATTAAAACACCCTCAGCTAATGCAGGAAGATTATGGGAGTCCTCCGCTTGAGTCAATCAATTAATCATTCGCCGTTTTATTTTCCAAAAGCTCCTTCACACACTAAGAACTCCCAGACATCCGTCACCTCCAAAGGAGCTCGAGGAAAGTGCACAGGTCTAATGGAGTGAGGGAGGTATGGGACAAATTGATGATAATCTCGTGGACCTCCATGCTGGCGAATCCATGTTTCTGCTTGCCTAAGACCTTAAAGTTAGCCCTCCTTCACACACATGCACACACACACACACACACACACACATAGACGCACTCAGAATGCACACACACGGAATGCGGGCATTCTTGTAAGACACATTTGTCAAGAGAGCTTTTTTTTTATATTTATCTCCCTCTTCTCTTAATGAGCCGTAGATTACCCATGGATACACGCACGCACGTAGGCTAGCATAAGCCACAGGCATAGGCGGCAAATCGTTCTTTTCATATCCGCAGGCTGGGAGAAAAAAAATTCCTCGCTCGCAATGTGCGCGTAGGGACACCTCCCAAGATGGTGCGCTTAATAATCTATTATGTCGGAGGCAAGGGCATTCTCTATCCTGGCTGAAGAGGTATTTAACGTTCGTCTCGGCCTGACCCGGACACCTGTCTCTCACATTAGTCAGAGTCTCTGCGGAGGGCCCCGTGACACACAATTAACATTGAATATGATCTCCCTCGGAGGTCGAAGCAGAGAGCCACCCAGACGGACTATCGCTGGTGAGCAGAAACCCCCAAATCCCACCCATAATCATCCAGTCTGGCCTGGCAACGGCTCCCTGTCTACCCCCCTCTCTCTATCCCCCCCCTCTCTCTCTTTCCCTCTCTCTCTCTCTCTCTATGTCTGTGTTCTCAGAATAGGCAGTGATCTAGCTTCTCCATCCCTCTCTCTCTCTATCCCCCATTATCTCTCTTTCCCTCTCTCCCTCTCTATGTCTATGTGATCTAGCTTCTCCATCCCTCTGTCTCTCTCTCTCCTTGCCTCTCCCTCTCTCTCTCAAGTCTAGCCTGCCAACGGCTCCCCATCTCTCCCTCTTTTTCTCCATCCCTCTCTCTCTCTCTCTCTCTCTCTAGCCTTCCCTATGAAAAAGACCCTCTTTGATGCCCCCCTACTCTCTGCTCAAGCCTGGCTGATGAAGAGTCTCGCTGGGCAAAAGGCCAGTAGATGTGACTGCTGGCAAGGTGGAGCAAAAGCATCGCTTGTCACCAGGACAGATCAACCCCCTGACAGTGCAGCAACACACCTGTTTTTTGGGGGTTAAGCCACCTAGAGTTGTCATCAGTAGAGTAACGAGTAGTCACCTGGCATCAAAGTGAAATGGATACACAGAAACCCAGATAAGGGAGAGTCCTTTTCTCTTTATGAATGTAAGATACAGATTAGAACTTGCTGATGTGTCAATGAAAGCTGACAGGAGTTTGTCTTTGGAGTGATGGATGTGCTAGGTGTATCACGGTAATTAAGCCCGCTGTAATTTTAGATACAAGAGAAAGACAGACCTGAGGGTGAGAAGAAGAAAAGAAAGAGAGAAAGAAAGAAAGAGAGAGAGAAAAAAAAAAAGAGACCACAAATATGACGGCCCACAGAAGGCGGACTGCAGCTTTTCAGTGGATTGCTGTGCTGGATTTTGGTTATGTACACAAACGCACACACACACACAGACACAGACAGACACACACACACACACACACACATCACAGACACACACACACACACACACACACACACACACACACACACACACACACACACATCACAGACACACACACACACACACACACACACACACACACACACACACACACACACACACACATCACAGACACACACACACACACACACACACACACACACACACACACACACACACAATCACACACACACAATCACACACATACACACACACACACACACACACATCACAGACACACACACACACACACACACACACACACACATCACAGACACAGACACACACACACACACACACACACACAATCACACACACACAATCACACACATACACACACACACACACACAGTAAATAGTTCGTTTTATTGCACTTTACAGTGTGCTGAGCCCTAGGGGCAGCTAGGAGTACAAAGCAACCTCTCTGTACCTCAGCGAGTTGCATGGACTCAGGCCATATCAGCACACTTCCTTTCCACACGCTCTTCTCTTCTTCTGGCTCACATATCCTTCTTCTTTATGCTCTTCTTTTCTTTTGAGCTCTTTTAAACTCATCTGTTTCTCAAAATAAAACCTTACTTTTAGGACAATTAGAGAGATGGTGTGTGTGTGTGTGTGTGTGTGTGTGTGTGTGTGTGTGTGTGTGTGTGTGTGTGTGTGTGTGTGTGTGTGTGTCTGTGTGTGAGTATGTGGGTGTGGTATGGGGTAGGGGTATAATGAAATGCTATAAATGTAACAAGAGCTCGTATTAGCCATCAATGCTGGCTTTCATACGGGTAGACAGGAGGGCTCTGATAGCATGTCAGAATGCCTGGAGCTATCAGCAATAACCGAGCTCTTAGGAGAATTTATAACCCTAACCCTAGAATGGATTTAAAGGATGGGAACCTGACTCAAGCCAGATTTATCCCAGGGTCCTCTTCTTTTTGGACAGAGACTCTTTCCTATCACTGCAGTCCATCCCCCAACATTTCAGCCCTTCGTATTTATATATAAAAGGCCATTTCTTTATAAAAGTGAATGAATAAACACAGCCTGGTGGCATTTCTGTTTACCTCTTCTTCTGTCATTCCATCACATCCCTCCTTTTCATACAGCCTTTTATGTCGTCTGGCTGAGTGTGTATACACACTGCTTTTATCGTATTTTCATACAGCGCATATTTTCATTTTAGTGCTTTTACAGCATACGTGAATAGCCTTTTCACAGGGTATGTATTCCCTCAGACAACACACTAAGTGCAGAGAGTGCCCCAGCTGAGTCAATGCACTGAGTTGAAGGTGATGGTGTTGTAACTGATGAATGCTTGTGAGGCTGTACTGTGCTCAGGCTTGCTTGACAATTAAACTGCATTAACTTGAGAGGCTAGAGTGTGTGTGTGTGTGTGTGTGTGTGTGTGTGTGTGTGTGTGTGTGTGTGTGTGTGTGTGTGTGTGTGTGTGTGTGTGTGTGTGTGTGTGTGTGTGTGTGTGTGTGTGTGTGAGTGCGTGTGTGTGTGTGTGTGTGTGTGTGTGTGTGTGTGTGTGTGTGTGTGTGTGTTTGTGTGTGTGTGTGTGTGGATAGGGGTGTCAGGGTGGGTGGGCAGTGTTCGTACTCAATCACAATCAGAGTCAACAAGGAAAGCTTTCAAATGTCCCATTAAAGAAAAAGAAAGAAAAGGTTAATGAATTGAACAAAATATTACAAGCAGTGTTTTCTGCCCAACGGACCTCCCAAAAACACACGTCTCCTCCAAGTATTGCCTCAACAATTTTCCAGAGCTGGACTTTTTGACATAAACACTGAAACATGGATATGCAGGTCACGGTTCAATCCCCGCAGGACCTCCATCAAACTAGAATATCCACCTCGCGCGTACTCCGACATCCTCCTCAAACTGAAAACAGGCTCATTGGAAACAGACCTTTGCCGGGTCTCGTCTCACCTCGAGTGTGTGTGTGTGTGTGTGTGTGTGTGTGTGTGTGTGTGTGAGCAAGGCTGTGATAAATTATGGAGGTGGATGGGGGATAAGGAGCCTTGACAGGGCGGTGAAATATTATTCGTACGGTGCATAAGAGTTAACATAGGACAGAGTCGACATCACCCCCCCACACACACACACACACACACACACACACACACACACACACACACATACACACACAAGCTCTTGAGTCCTCTTAGAGTAAGACCATATGGACATGGGATGCATAAGAGTTAACATAGGACAGAGCAGAGTCGACATCCCAGTAGTACTTATCTTTTCAACTGAATATGAAAAACTTCATAGTGCAAAGTACTCAGTACACACATTAACTAAAGATGATACTAAATAACACTTTTTTGTATGTATTAGTCTATCATTTAAGTAAAGAAGACAACATTTAGGTCAATATATCCTCATAATACCTAACCATAATATGCATTGATGATACTATTCACCTAATAATCGTCATTATGATCTTTCCCGTGATCAAGCAGCCCTATTTTGAAATATAGGCAAAGTAAACTGCTGAAAAGAAAACAAAAAAAAAACAAGTTACCTGTCCCCACAATGTTTTCCAGCCTGGGGTTATTTTGAGGTAATTACCACTGCCCTTGCAGGGGGAGTTAAGGCTGCGGAGGAGCTGGAGAGGGGGTGGTGTGTGTGTGTGTGTGTGTGTGTGTGTGTGTGTGTGTGTGTGTGTAAAGGCGGTGGAGGAGCTGGAGAGGTGGTGGTGTGTGTGTGTGTGTGTGTGTGTGTGTGTGTGTGTGTGTGTGTGTGTGTGTGTGTGTGTGTAAAGGCTGGAGAGTGTCATTAGGGCTGGAATGGGAAGTGACCCCAGAGAGGCAGATTAATCTAGTAG
>NC_137919.1:3820115-3822615 GCF_963457725.1 Sprattus sprattus
TTTTTGTCTTCCTTTTTTTGTTCTTGCTCCATATATGTCTCGAGAAGAAAAGTTTCAGAGACATCTCTGGAGAAAAGGAGGAAAAAACTGATAGGAAATAGAAACGGGTCCTACTCCATATTACTATTTCTCACCTCTGTATTCACAGTCATATCTACGGTAATATTATGGAAGGAGAGAGGAGACTAGGAAGCTATTTCCCCTTCCTCTCCTCTCTTCCCTCCTTCTTCAATTACTAAACTAGTGTCCAAGTCACAGCGCAGCGGTCGGGCTTTAATATCATGTAATCCCATTCCTATTCTCTGCCCTACACGCTCACACACACACTCACACACACACACACACACAAACACACACACACACACACACACACACACACGCTGGTGTCCCAAAATGGCCTCTGTGGTGCCTGTGTGTCACCCAGCCATTGCTCCCTCTCTCTGCCTGATTTATCGATGGAATTAAAGTTTCGTTCACTGTTTGTTTTGGGGAATTTGCAGTGCCTCAATCCCACAGAGTACGAAACAGCAAAATGGCAGTAGCCCTCTTCCAGCCAGAGCCTTTAAATTAAGATTTACCATTACGACAGACGCCAACAAACCATTACCACAGACGCTAACAAACCATTATCACAGACGCTATCAAATGCAAAGCCCCTTCTCCCTTTATCGGGAGAGGTGTCTGCTCTGACGTTAAAGGAGTCAGAGATGGGACCCACACACACACACACATGCACACCCTATCTCTATCTCTCTGGGTCTTTCGGCTGCTTGATCATCAAGAGATGAGAGCCATCACACACACAAGCGCACACACACAAACACACACACACACACACACACACACACACACACACACACACACACACACTCACTCATCTCTCTGTGCCTTTCTGCTGTCTGGTCATCACAGGCTGAAGGCCATCTGTGGCTGAGGGAGACAAGTGCTTCCCTTTTATCCATCCACGTAAAGAACCATTAGTGCCCTCCTACCGGCCATAATGCAAGCTGGTTGGTGACACACACACACACACACACTGATGCGAACACAACCACACACACACACACACACACACACACACACACACACATGCCCTGCAGAGCACTTCATCTGTCACATGTGTATGTCTGTGTGTACTTCGTATGAGTATGTGTGTATGCTACTATGAGAGGGACATTGTAATTGTGTGTGTGTGTGTGTTTGCATGTGTGTGTGTGTGTGTGTGTGTGCAAGAGCCTGTGTTGTGACTGAATACTGGTATTCCACTAGTTTTCCATGCAGTATGTTTGCAGAGAGAGACAGTGTGTGTCTACACGTGTGTGTGTGTGTGTGTGTGTGTGTGTGTGTGTGTAGAGAGAGAGACTGAAGGGGGAGGGGCTGGTGCAGAGGGATGGAAAATTAACCTGGCGGAGCTTACAGCCGACAGGCGACAAAAGATGCATAGTCCTCCATGGCAGAGGCACACACACACTCACACACACACACACACACACACACACACACACACACACACACACACACACAGTCCTCCACGGTGGAGACGGGGGATAAACAAGCTGGGGAAACAGCTGGACTTCCACAGGAGGACAGCAGCAGGGAGAGGCACTGGTTCACACACACACACACACACACACACACACACACACACACACACTCCACTCAAGGAGACATGGCAGGTGTGTGAGCACGCCCCATAATAAGCTGTGCCAGACAGTCATACTGCAGAATATTTTGAGCCTGATCTCTGCAGTGACGCCCACCTCTCTTTCTCACACACACACACACACTCACATACACACACTCACACACATACACACACACACACACACACTCACACACATACACACACACACACACATACACATTCTGTTGTACACTCTGCACATACATCAACTCTCTCTCTCTCTCTCTCTCTCTCTCTCTCTCTCTCTCTCTCTGGCTGATGGGTAATATATATCCCTTATTCTGGCCCCATTTTGCACACAACACCTCCCGTGCTGTGCGATACACACTGATGGGTTGCCATGGCGTCTGCAGCTAAAGGCACAATAGGGGGTGATTGGGGTGTGACGGGCAGGAAACGGCGCCTTTTTGCAGCCGTGACGACCGCCCCATTCACGATGCCTCCACATTGTGAGATCACCCTGGGAAACGCAGATGGGGGGGGTGGGGGGGGGGGGGGGGTAGATGCGTGTAGATTAACGCCTTGTTGTCTTTTGTTGGCAATGCTGTACTGATTGTGTATTTTGTTATTGATTTTCCTAATGAATTGGTTGTTATGAACTACAGATCTGATAATCGGTGAGCGATGTTTGGAGAACAGATACAAGAAGAGGGGGGAAGGAAGGGGAGGTAGAGAGAGGGAGGTAGGCAGCACACACACACACACACACACACACACACACCCACCCACACACACTCACACACACACACACACACACACACACACACATACACACACACACACACACACACACACACACACACACACACACACACA